>NC_068363.1:80700976-80825976 GCF_020536995.1 Dreissena polymorpha | reverse complement strand
AGCAGCACCAGCACCACAAGCAGTAGCAGTAGAAGTAGTTGTTGTAGTAGTAGTAGCTACAGCAGTACTAGTAGCACTACTAGAGTAGTAGTCAAAATTCCGATATTGGTGCGTGATTGTTGCGAGTATGGTCGTTTTGGTTCACGCTATTTTACACCCACGTGTAAGTGTTCATGTCACATTAAGATGTTTATTCGGCTGAAATTCCATGCAATCAACACACATGCTTTTTTCTGGTTCTAAGCTCAGGATGGAAGCCCATATTTTTTGTATTTTTTTTATTTTTTATATGCTATTATCTAAAATAGAGACAAGGTGTTCAACTTTGTTTGCCGCAAAACTATACCATCTTTACAGTAAACTAGGGTCGACATCGATCGCGCACTTTAGTCTGGAAACGGAAGTTGTAATACGCATGTTTGGAAGGGTAAGTGGTGGAATGCGCTTTAGCTTGGATGGGTTATTTAAGAATACAGTAAACTAACTATTTTGAGTACACTTTCTCAAAACAAGAACATCATACAGTAACAAATTACATGGTAATACCAGAAAATATCGACGATTTTCGTGCACACTATCGAGTAACAAGACATTTATTCGATATATTGCTTGAAATGACAGTGCTGTTTAGTTAAGCTTGGAACTTCATGTACATTGTCTGAATAATTTTACTTCAAGTCAACTAATTTTCCTGCGCCTGCTATCAAATAAACATGTTTTATGGAGAGTTTTCTGAGTGTTTAAAAAAATGTAAGAAGACTTAATTAATCATTTAATAAAAATACTTGAGGCTCGCTCTGTAAAAAGAGGTTTTAATGCATGTACATAGTGTTGTCCCAGATTAGGCTGTGTAGTCCAAACAGGCTTATCAGGTGCGATACAATCTGCCATAACTGGATTTTGCTCATACGAAAAATACGACAAAAACGGAAAGTGTCTCCCTGATTAGTGTGGACTGAACATGCAATCTGGTAAAACAATGTACGCATATGTATTAATTAGATTATACTCATCATTATAGCCGTCTAAATGCTCTCTACTTTAAATTCACGACACAGTTACATTTAATAATTTATGATTTTTTCATTTTAAATGATGCATATTTTATTGTACTGTGTTGAACGAAACTTTTATTTTAATAATGTGTCCACTCAACATTCTTGCAGTTCTGTTTTGTTGTGTTATATAGGCCTAAAAGAGTCAACAATTCCAGTTCATGTAATTGACTCTTGATGAAAAATCTTGAAAATGCATAGCCCAATGGTTAAGCAGTTATTTGCAACTGCTGCTACTGCTGCTTCTGCTGCTGCTACTACTACTACTACTACTGCTACTACTACTACCACCACTACTACTACTACTTCTGCTACTACTACTACTACTACTACTACTACTACTACTACTACTACTACTATTACTACTACTACTACTACTACTACTACTACTACTACTACTACTACTACTACTACTACTACTACTACTGCTGCTACAACTGCTACTCCTGCTACTACTGCTACTGCAGCTACTCCTGCTACTACTGCTACTACTACTACTACTACTGCTACTACTATTGCTACTACTACTGCTACTACTACTACTACTACTGCTGCTACTACTGCTACTACTGCTACTACTGCTACTACTGCTACTGCAGCTGCACCCGCTTATGCTACTACTACTACTACTACTGCTACTACTACTACTACTAATGCTGCTACTACTGGTACTACTGCTACTGCAGCTACTCCTGCTACTGCTTCTACTACTACTACTACTAATACTACTACTACTACTGCTGCTACTACTGCTACTACTGCTACTACTGCTTCTACAGCTGCTACTACTGCTACTGCAGCTACTCCTGCTACTGCTACTACTACTACTACTACTACTACTACTATTACTACTACTGCTGCTGCTACCACTGCTTCTACTGCTACTGCTGCTACTGCTGCTTCTGTGGCTACTGCTGCTACTGCTTTTACTGCTGCTACTGCTTCTACTGCTTCTACTGCTTCTACTGCTGCTACTGCTTCTACTGCTGCTTCTGCCTTTACTGCAGCTATTTCTTCTACTACAACAGCTATTACTACTGCTACTGCTGCTGCTGCTGCTGCTACTACTTCTACTACTACTACTACTACTTCTACTACTACTACTACTACTATTACTACTACTACTACTACTACTACTACTACTACTACTACTACTACTACTACTACTACTACTACTTCTACTACTACTACTACTACTGCTACTGAAGGTACTCCTGCTACTGCTGCTGCTAATGCTACTACTGCTGCTATTGCTGCTACTCTTGGTACTGCTGTTACTGCTGCTTCTGCGACTACCGCTTCTACAGCCGCTACTGCTGCTGCTGCTGTTACAGCTGCTACTGCTGTTGCTGCTGCTACTGTTGCTACTGCTGATACTGCTACTACTACTACTACTACTACTACTACTACTACTTCTACTACTACTACTACTACTACTACTACTACTACTACTACTACTACTACTACTACTACTACTACTACTACTGCTACTGCTGCTACTGCTGCTACTGCTGCAGCTGCTACTACTTCTACTGCTGCTACTGCTGTTACTGTTGTTGCTACTGCTACTGTTGCTGCTACTGCTGCTGCTGCAACTGCATCTTACACTACTACTACAACAACTACTGCTACTGCTGCTGCTGCTACACACGCTAATGCTGCTACTGCTGCTGCTGCTACTGCAGCTACTACTACTACCAAAACAACTACTACTGCTTCTGCTGCTGCTACTGCTGTTACTGCTGCTACTGGTTTTGCTTCTGCTACTGCTTCTACTGCATCTACTACTACTACTACAACAACTACTACTATTGCTACTGCTGGTGATGCTGGTACTGCTACTACACTGCTACTGCTACTGCTACTATCACCACTCCTGATTCTGCTACTACTACAACTACTTCTTCCACTACCACCAGTCTCACAACCACTACCAATACTACCAGTCTCACTACCACTACCGCTTCTACTACTACTACTACTACTACTACTACTACTACTACTACTACTACTACTACTACTACTACTACTACTACTACTACTACTATTACTACTACTACTACTACTACTACTACTTCTTCTACTACTACTGCTAATACTACTACTACTACTGCTACTACTACTACTGCTACTACTTCTACTACTACTGCTGCTACTTTTGATACTACTGCTACTCCTGCTACTGCTGCTACTGCTGCTACTGCTGCTACTGCTGCTACTGCTGCTACTGCTGCTACTGCTGCTACTGCTGCTACTGCTACTGCTGCTACTGCTGCTGCCGCTGCTACTGTTGCTGCTGCTACTGCTACTGCTACTGCTGCTGCTACTGCTGCTGCTGTTATTGCTGCTACTAGATGCCGCTATTTTTACTTTAGCTGAAAAAGTTACAATAACACCTTGCTTGCAGATGAAAAAAATACTCCCATACCGGTCAACCTGCGACACTTGCGCGATATTTGCTCGATATATCGCGCGAATGTCATATCGTACTTCGAGAGAATGTCGCGCGTCGTATCGTGCGTCGAGAGAATGTCGTGTGTCGACCTAGTGATTTTTAGGTCGATATGCGAAACTTGCGCGATATTTGCTCGATATAGTGTCGAGTGTCATATCGTGCGTCGAGAGAATGTCGCGCGTCGTATCGTGCGTCGAGAAAATGTCGCGTGTCGACCTAGCGAGTTTTAGGTCGACAGGCGACATTTTCGCGATATATCATATCGAATGTCGCGCGTCGTATCGTGCGTCGAGAGAATGTCGAGTGTCGCGCTCGAAGGTCGACACACGACATTTAAGCGACATACAAGCGACATTCTCTCGACGCACGATACGACGCGCGACAATGCAGTCGACAGTCAAGATTTTCTGCAATATTTTTTTTCTTAAACCCAACGCGATATGCGACACTCAAATCTTGATTGTCGCATGATTGTCGCGCGTCGTATCGTGCGTCGAGAGAATGTCGCTTGAATGTCGTGCGTCGACCATGAAGGTCGACACGCGACAATCAACTTGGCCCTAACCGGATTCCGTAAGGGATTGAATTAGAACCTTATTACTTAGAGTTTAAGATGAAACAGAGCCAAGTTTATTACTTTATCAGGTATATTCGGCGCCCCGTTTTATTCAAACCTTAGATCCTATATGCTCATAACTTAGATCTTTAATATACTTTTCGAAAATAAATTTATGGCATATGTTTCATGACATTTCACTTGAATCTAAGTGCAGCCACACACAATGTCAAAATAAATGTTATTATCTTACATTGGTATTCATGTTGGTTTTCAAGTATTGTTTTGTTTGATTTAATGTTCATTATTTACAAATGACTTGATTTATATACGCTGTATAGAGTGTATTTGGTGGTTTCGGTATAAAATAGGTTATGAAATACATATGAAAACATGTATTTTCTATAGTGAAAACATACGATACTTCAGATTTAAACTTTTTTTTTAACTTATCGTGTTTTATTGAAATCCAATTGTAACCTCTATTTCGGACAATTTGGTGAGATTTATACAAATATTAACTTTCTTACATATTTTAAGAAATATTTAGTCCAGTTTAATTACTGAATGTGTCTCAATAAAAACACTATTCCTTCAAACTTAAACTGTTCAAGCGAATTCGCTGCCGTTTACAAAAATGGTTGGTCGTATCCGAAGTGTATTTGTGGGCGATTATGGTCAGTGTAGGCCCGGAAGTTCCCTTTGGAATGTCATAGAGTAAATAAACAAATCATTATTTATTTACAAAATCTCATCATCAATATCTATCTATTTTACTATTAACCTTAATTCTATCCAAACAGTAACTACAGTTCAGCTAACAACCTAACCAGTTTGTATCACCTAAACCTATTACACGCATTATGACTGGTTCGCGGGGTTGGGTTCGCCAGAACATGAACATCTTATATATCTTTGATATATTGTTCTGCGTTGTTATTACAGGTAAGTGATAAATCAATTTATAAACTTTTACCATTGTATTGTTATAATCTCTGTTCTAATTAAATGCAACGTAAGTTATTTATTGTATGTATTGTATTAACTGTATTAATTGTATTTATTGTAAAACAATATTGCCATGTTTTTATGAATGTTATTACTGTTATTGTTGTTAAATAATGGTGATTAATGTCGGCATTTGCCACTTGACCGCCAGAACATAAACATCTTACATATCTTTGATATATTGTTATGCGTTGTTATTACAGTCCCTTCACACGAACCATACAATATATTTGCCGAGAGCTACGTCGACGGGAAGAACACGGCGGTGGACAGACCGACGGTGCTAGCCCCTAGGACAAAGATATTGTACATAACCGGAAGCTATCTTGTTTGCGGGTACTAGTACCCGAAATGAACACCCCATTCAATTAAATACCACCTAACATTTGAACATTAATTAGGTTAACACGTTCATTCTGAAATGTACGTGCTATACAATAACATAATACCACAACTTTGCACCACTAAATAAGTTTAAACTTTGCATCCTAAAAAACATAAAATACATATGTATGTATGAACAATACAATATGTAAGTGCATTAAACAAATACTCATCGCATGGCTTCTCGTTTGATCTCTAAATTTACCGTTTGATGAGCTGCATAATGGAATGCTCATATAATACAGACTACGTCGAGAAAAAACCCCGACAGCGTCTGTTAAGGGTTTTCAACTGGCGTGCACGAATAAACCTACGCTGATCCATTCTGCCGTCACATAGCAAGTTGCCTGATATTGCGCTATTTATCTGCGTTGGCTAGACTTATCAACATCAGCCTCACTCTTCAATAACGGGGCTTATTCAATGTGCAAGTTTCGTTTTAGATAAGCCTTTTCACTTTGCACGGACTTATCACGGGCGGATATTTCCACTTGTATGGTACTTTGCGGTTAAAGGAAGTCTCTTCTTAGCGAATATCCAATTAATGCTGACTTCACAAGCTTATTTGGATCAACACTTACGCATATGCCTTAAGCCCCGTTTTCCAGGAGAGCGACTTATATACAATGTCAAATAATAAGCGACAGTAAAATGATAAGCGACAATTATTCAGGGCTACATGCAGGTTAAACCCTTCCCATTATACAGTGAGTATTGCATTGATTTCTGTTTATTACAACATTGCCCAACAATCACAAGGAAATACACATACAAAACATAATTAAAAACTAGGAACGTTTATTAAGTTTCTCGAGTCCATTTTCAGCTTTATACCAATAGATGTAGAGGCGAAAAACAATAAAGTTTCACCAGCTGTAAACTAGCACAAACAAGATCAAATAACCACTTGACTTTGTTGTTATTCCCGCTCGCCTTTGTGTTCACATTTGTCATAATCTTACGAATCATTGAACAGTCATAGAGCACGCTGTGTCTATTATATCATTGTACTCACAATCGGCATGACGAATACAATAAATAACTACATTAAAGTTGACGACATAGCATCCTGCATATATTCGTTTCCTATTGATATTAGCACCATAGGGACCCGGCACAAAAAATCATATATGAAATAGAATATAAATATGATTAACACATATTCAGCTAAGTGTTAAATTATTTTCCTAAAAGGGAGGTCACTTTTAATTACAGATTGCAAAATATGTCACAGCGGTTACCTCTCGTATCAATTTAATGTAAACTTGAGTCGCAGGTTAAAAAATGTCAAATTGGAAAGGAATTAAATTGTGTAAGAATTCTTGTTATTGAAAGTCACTCTAAAGGTCGACCCAATTTAGTTCGGGTGTTGACGCGTACGTATGCACGTTGATGACGGAAATAACACTTCTGTTTTTTTAATAATGAATAAAAGATGATAAATATTGCAAACTTCAATTAGAAAGTATTATGTACCCACTCAAGAAGCGGAATATATTGCTTTACAATTGCCCTTCTTTCAGTCTATCGCATGGTTGTTCTGTAGACAATTTCGTTTCTGAACGCTAAGACATGTCATCGTCTTAATTGGTAGGTAGGTTACTTGGGATGAAAAGAATTTACCTGTCGATTTTGACGTTAACAGGTCTAAGGTCAAGGTAAAAGGGTCTGTGATATGAACATAAAAACGTACAATAATAACTTTAAGTACCGTCAATACCCTTAAAGTTTCCCTTATGAAGACATTCAACTGTAAAAACACCAACTGAATATTCGACTGTCTTCCATAAGTATTGGATAAATTAGGGTAATGGCAGCAATGATATGACTTTAATAATGGATGTGAATTTCAATTATGTAAGTTAATCTGCGTCTATAGACGTCATTCTGAGTGTTCAACTACTAAAATGTAATTTTGTTATACAAAAGCAGTTTATTTTACCGCATATAGCTTTGTAGGTTGATTTATAACTGTCAGGATGATTTCATTTCGAGTCATGAACGTTAAGGAGGGGATGGGAGGTTGCAAATATATGTTTTACAAACATCTCTTGTAATGTTATATTAAATTAATCTTAAACAACGTTTCGGTCACTTTGGCCTTCATAACATGTGTAATGATGAATAGGAACGCATAATGACACTTTTATACAAAATTCAAAATATGATTATGGTTAGAAAATCAAGCACATAACCATATGAAAACATATGAAACTAATAATTTACGTAATATATGATGTACTTGATCCGTAAAAATGCCTTTCGTTTATCTCCATTTTTATTCTCGGGCACGCCCATAAGCTGTATAACTTCTCAAAGCCTAACCCTTTGATGTTACAGGTCGGCACACCTTTGTACGCCAGTTGAGTTGCGTACATAAGGGTAGGAATGGTGTTGTTCAAGCTAGCAGCTGTTACATAATCTTTGACACACATAGTAATAAACATACACAAAGTCATTTTCAATGTTCATAACGATTTATTTCTTTTGATTTAATTTCAACACAACGTTTTCCATTGTTCGTAAAATATTCTAAACTTTTAGTTAAATGTAATGCCCTATTGGCCCCATGACAGTAACAAATTGTGTGACCGTAATGTTCGGCGGTCTCTTGCTCTCTTACTAACCTCCCTCTACTGACGATAAGCAGTGAGTAATTAACTTTGTGTGTTCTTCTGTATTATCATCTGGCATCGCTCTCCAACATGTATTAGCTTTACCATTTCATAATTAGATCGGTATTTATTAAATATTGACACTGCTCCAAAGCATATGTAGGAATTTTTGCCAATTGAATTTCGGTTGTTTATAATTTATCAATGCGTATAATATTTTGTATACTAATATTTAATATAATGTTTAATTTTTTACGCTACACAGCGGCATGTGCTAGAGTGCTGACAGCTTTCAGGAATACACAGGAATGAAATTAGCATGATGAGTATTACAGAAAATAACATGTTTTATCACATGGGTACTATAAAGAGTGTATAAATATGAGCGCGTTTTCAACCCTTATTTCAACATAACAGCATGGATTTCAGCTTTGCTTGGCACAGAAACATGAAGCAATAATATTAATTGGACATACATCTTCGTTGGTTTCGAGGGTTTGCCGATCAATTTTAACACAAACATTGCGAAATATGACCGACACACATTCCTATTGGTTTATCCAAGATCAGACATCCACGACTTTGCGTGTCTAAAAAGTTATTAAAATCAGGACTTTTCTTTTCGACGAATATACATTACTTTTCGGTATGTTATTTATCATACTGCTGTGCCATCAAATATAGTTTTTCTAGCCATTCACACATATAGTGAGACCAAATGAAACAAAGCCTTCCGCTTACCTAGGTACATATACGCGTTGTTGTTGTGATCTTGAGTATATTAAGTTTAAGAAGCCAATAGTCTGAAACGGAAATCGCCTCGATTCGATCATTCTGAGTGTGTCGTCACATCCGGTGGAATGACACAACAATCATGTGTTGTCCCATCTTGGAACGCCCATAGTTTTGTTGACCATGCATTGTTTTAACTGGACGTATGCATGTCACGTACTTTGATTGTTAACGTGTATAAGGCTATTCTTATTATAATACAACTACGCGTACAGACATAACAACGTGATACTACATAAAGGTATGTTAAAGCGAGATTATACGATTTTTTATATGTGTTAAATTGTAATATATTGATAAAATATGTTACAAAACACAAAATAGGCAAGCAAAATTCTACATTTAAGACGAATTTCATAAAATGCAGCAAAGACAAATTAGCGCCCCGAGCCGATTGTGACGAAGATATTGCGTGCATATTTTCCTACAATAACCGAAACATTCGTCTTTTTAGTTAGTGTTTGTGTCTCTAATGAATATATATCGTTGCAGGAATTTAAAATGAACCGTTAAACTAAATTTAGATTCACATTGAACGTGCATGATTTACATGCTGGCGAATTCGACTGTACAGCCATTTTCGATTTCAGAATTAAATATCTAGCTTATTTCGCATTTTTCCACACATGGTCTTCTTTACTTTTATTTTAATTTATATTGAAATTTATGTTTAATAATTTTTTGATACTTTTTACATAAATTAATAAATATTTGACAAAATCGTATAGTCTCGCTTTAACTTTTATACCGTCAGCATAATTTTATGCACACATGTGTATTTTTGTATATAGTACAATGTCAAAATGCTGATTGCAGTTTCATTTGGACACAACGTATCCGCTTGAAGCGAAATACGCATGCACGCAAGGCACTTCAATATGTTTAAAAACGAATTGAAATTCAATTTAATTAGATCTAAATGTTAATATTCGCAAACCCATTGAAATTCCTTTAAATTATATGTTTGCAGTCGACACTTGTAATAATTGTTACAATTCAAAATATGTTAAATTCATTATAAGGACTGTGTATACCATTAAATATAACAACAATATCGTTTATAATTTTGTGTGAACGGTATTTATTTTTTAACTGTTATCTTACAATTCCAAAATCACTAGTGCAAAGGCATAGTCGATTCTAATCTGCCGAATAAGATGAGACCGGTGTGTGCAACTACATTTTGTTGAACATATTCTATGAACAAAGGGCAACATCACTTTTGTATTATATTTAAAAGTTTATTCGAATTCAATTCTAAATCCGTCAACTTACAAATCATGTTTTTGAAGTTGCACAATTACAAACTCGAACTGTCGTATGTTTGGCTGATGGTGAACCTTTATGTAGAAACAGTAGGTTTGGTTCTTTTTAGATAAATTCAAAATTAATCTTACAAAATGAAAAACTTTGAAGTACATGTCCATTTCTTGCTCAATCTGGCACGTGTTCGCATGGAAATAGTATTCAATACCGAACACGAACAGCCATTGGGAGGCGAGTTTGGACAAGAATATCGAGTCGAGTTCCGTCAGTACGAGGGTATTTAGGCCGCCCACACAATAAACAACTGCAAACTCACCCGCGCCCTGTGGGAAAAACACTGCAATGGGAGAAGCTTTGTTCTCGGAAATCTGGCTTTAATGCTTGTGCGTAAAGGGTCGTCCCAGATTAGCCCGTGCAGTTTGCTGTTAATGTCTTTTTCATTTAAAGGAAGTCTCTTCCAAACGAAAATCCAGATGATTTGAATAGTGTCGTCCCTGATCAGCCTGTGTAGACTGCAAATTGGACGTCACTTTACACACACATGCATTAAGCACATTTTTTCCAGAACGAGGCTACATTTAAAGAAACAGATGAGACCAGAGTTTAGAACGGAATGTAGTCATCAGTGTACAGTTCTGAACAGATGAGACCAGAGGTTTGACCGGAATGTAGTCATCAGTGTACAGTTCTGAACAGATGAGACCAGAGTTTTAAACGGAATGTAGTCATCAGTGTACAGTTCTGAACAGATGAGACCAGAGTTTTTAACGGAATGTAGTCATCAGTGTACAGTTCTGAACAGATGAGACCAGAGTTTTGACCGGAATGTAGTCATCAGTGTACAGTTCTGAACATTTAAGACCAGAGTTTTGAACGGAATGAAGTCATCAGTGTACAGTTCTGAACAGATGAGACCAGAGTTTTGACCGGAATGTAGTCATCAGTGAACAGTTCTGAACAGTTGAGACCAGAGTTTTGACCGGAATGTAGTCATCAGTGTACAGTTCTGAACAGATGAGACCAGAGTTTTGACCGGAATGTAGTCATCAGTGTACAGTTCTGAACAGATGAGACCAGAGTTTTGACCAGAATGTGGTCATCAGTGTACAGTTCTGGCAGAATTTGTGCGTTCAGATCTCCGACCATAAATTCACCATCTCCGAGTGTACAATTGGAGCAACAAATATGCCCCTTAGTTTAAACGTAGTTAATGGCATAACACATGCACCAGTATTGGAAAACAAGTATGTAAGAATGGATACATTTGTTGTATAAATGAGCCTGATTTCCTATTAGTATGTACAGCATGCTGCTATACAGCAGAAACTTATTTGCCATTGTGAAAAACTGAAGTTATGTTTATTATCCTGACAACTTGTTCAAAACTTATATTTGAGTGTATATCATCCGCGTTTTATATAAACAATGTCATTAAAAAACATTTGGTTTGTAGGCTCACGCTTCTAAGCCAACTAGATCTTATAAGAGGTCACGTTCATGTGAATTTTAAATAAAAAATCGTCTTCGTCATATGTCTTTGGTATGGTCATATGTAAGGATAGCCAGAGTGAAAATCTCCACGAAAAGATGTCTTTCAATGCTCTCACATAGAATCTCCGCTATCACGAGATAAAACGTCCAGATTTAGAAGAATGTAATATTTTTTGTTTAAAAATTATAGTCTGAAACGAAGTAACATTTTCTTTAACATTTGAAAATAGTAAATAATTTTCTTAATAAAAATAAATTATCTAAATAAATAAAAAACTTAAAATATCAAAAGGAACCTTATTTTACCACGTGGCTTGGTTATAATCACGTTATTAGTTATAACGGCGGCGATTTTCTTAGGCTATGATGGTTCCAGTAAAATCTCTGCTCGGTGGTTGCAAAATCGCTGCTCATAACGAGATAATTATTTGGTTGAAATCCATACCTTTGTAAACCACAACCGAACGTAACTTCTTAAGTGAAATCATCAGATCCTGTCTAAGACAGCTACTTGGGGGAACGTTAAATTTTATTTTAATGTGATTGACACTCACCACCGTTCGAGTTTATTAAGACAAAGTCATGTGTGTGCGTGTGTGTGCGCGCGTGTGTGTGTGTGGGTGTGTTTGTGTGTGCGTGCGTGCGTTTGTGTGTGGGGTGCGTGTGTGGGGTGCGTGTGTGTGTGTGCGTGTGGGTGTGTGCGTGTTAACTTTTATTTATGTGAAATCCTACACCTGATTGCCTTGTATTTATTATCAGTATGTATGTGTATGCTTGGACAGTTTAGTTTGTATCAATATGTATGTGCATGCTTGAACAATTTTTATTTGACGACTATGAAGCAATAATAAACAATAAAAACACTTAAGATTATATTATTTTATTTGTATTAATTGGATGAATAATGAACATATGAAGTACTTTTAGAAGGCAAACATATAACAATGAAATAATAGTCTTGTATAACTACCGGTAGTCGGCAAATGTCACACCTCACTTCTACCAGATCCGTCCTGACCTCTCCCTAATTTCCTGTCAAGAGAGAAGTGACTTCTCCCTTAAATTTGACTCTATGCCGACCCTGCAGTATAAAGACATGCGAAGAAAATAAATAAATGAATACAATAAAACATTAATACATGAATACATGTATAGGTAAATGATAATTAATAGGTGTATGGATGGACGGATAGATAGATGAATGGATAGATGGATGTATAGATGGATAGACAGACAGATGGATGGATGGATGGATGGATGGATGGATGGATGGATGGATGGATGGATGGATGGAGGGAGGGAGGGAGGGAGGGAGGGAGGGAGGGAGGGAGGGAGGGAGGGAGGGAGGGAGGGAGGGAGGGAGGGAGGGAGGGAGGGAGGGAGGCAGGGAGGCAGGGAGGGAGGGAGGCAGGGAGGGAGGCAGGCAGGGAGGCAGGCAGGGAAGGAGGGAGGGAGGGAGGGAGGAAGGGATGGAAGGGCGGACTGTCAAACGGACGATCAAACCAATGAAAACTAAAATAAATAAGTTAAATAAATAAAAATGATTAATATAAATAAAATAAATAAAAATTAACATGTTTGACAACACAAATAGGTGTAGTTTGATGTTTTATTTTGCATATATGTTACCTATAGAAAAAAGGAGGCAGTCTACAGTTTTTCTTGAAAATCCCCAGGCCGGCAACCACTGGTCTGAAAAACACTCTCAAAACAAGGCCTCCAGTCACAGCCTAAAAACGATTCAGACAATATTCAGTGCAGCTCATCAAAAGCTTGAAAATAAAGCACAAAACAATGCAGAAAATGCTCTTTAAATTGATACCTGGGGTAAAATAGACCTTTTCGTGGGTCTCGGAACTTGCCCGTAAAACCTCCATAACCTCCGTAAGATTACGCACACAGTCGACAACATGATATGCACTATCACAGCAAATGCTTTCAAACTGAGCAAAACATAATGGGTCATTACCATTAAACTTTTTGCACTGCTAACTTATTTAAACCCACTGTTGAAATCTGTCAAATGTCGGCTGCTTCAAGCAGGAAGTGCATGTGTTGACTTCTCACTAAGCATGTGCAGAATGTTGACTAAAATCCATGTCACTTTGTTTCGAATTACTGAAAACAAGTGAAATTACTAGAATACTGACAATTTATCCTTACATTTCAGCTTCTGGAGTAGGCCATACACCTTAAATTAAGGGGCAAATGCGCAAATAGGGTTAAAAACTGTATACGGCCTCCTAATATGCGTGGTTCCATTTCTACCACAATAATTGCTCATATACAACTGAAGACTCTTAGAGCCAGGCCACTATAACCTGTAGCCGTTCAAACTTGCTATGACCATCACTCACTGACAACAGAAAACTATTAAAGTGCCCTATCAAGCAGCTCCACAAGTCTACAAAGTCCAGATCCTTCAAAAACATTGAATCACATAGAACAGAACATAACATAATTCTTTATTTGTTAATAAAGGCCTCCGACCCAAAATACATGTCATTAATACAGTTATAAGAGTTTGAGTTGTGTCAAATTTCAATGTTCATGAGATATAAATAACATTAAGTGGTACACATAAAGAGAGACTTTCCTAACAATATCAGCATCTTGAGATGACATCAGTACATAGAAATCTTGAGGATCAGTACCATGTGTATACCAGTTAAACAAATATGAATTTCTAACATCATCATATTTATGCCATTTAATAAGGCATGAAATTCACAATCAATAACTAATGTGTTTAAATTGTGTACACCATAACTACATATACGGTTTTGTTTGAATATACCACTATGTCTACCGAGTTCAATATTGAATTTATGATTTGATAATCTTAACATGGCTGTGCGGTATTTGGAATAAATGTCTAATGACAAGTATTTCTCAGTATTTAAAAGACTTAAAGTGACTATAGTGATAACATCTACTCGAATTTTCAACAGAAGCGTACCAGTCTAGCGTACAGCAATTTATAACACGCGGTCTAAACATTCTAATAAAGTTATTTATGTTTCCGAAATCTTGACTTATCCATATGAACCCGAAGCCGTATTTGTATTAGAGAGTTTTAACGTTGGTTACCCAACATGTTCTGCCTACATCGTCAAGCGATGTTAACATGTTGTACTATTGTTTAGGGTATCTGTTTGATGGCATGGTTAATAAAGTACACCAGTATCGAATACAATTGATAAAGTATGTCGTGCATAAAGGTAATCTACCGCATTCCCCTAGAACCATACACGTCTTTGTGGTTTTTAAAACGTGTAGTATATGGATGCAATATTTGTTTTGAACAGCTTCAATAGAATCAACGTATTCATAGCCCCAAATTTGGGACATATAATAAAGAATTGGCTTCACCATAGAGTCATTTTTTTAACGAGTATGGCGTTGAAAAATAGCCAAAAGGGTTTTGAATGTTTTGATAAAAAATAGAGCTCTTTGAGCTTGTGGTATTAGTTTTGAGTGGGCAGACGACCATGAGAGACTTGATGTAAGCAATATACCCAAATATTTACAAACGGAAGACACTTTGATTTCATTTCCGCGCTAAAACCAGTGTTCGTATTTGCGAAGAGAACCGCCATTTCGAAAAACGGTTTCTCAGTTTTGTCCAAATTAATTTCCATAACAGATTCATAACAAAATTGGTCACTAATATTGATTTGTTGCTGAAGTGTTGCAGCAGTTTCAGCACATCCGGCCACATCGTCTGCCAACATTAAACCAAGACTGTCTGGGATATCTTCAGTTATAAATATACCTGTGCTACACCTGTTGCGTAAAAGGGCAGATAATTCATCACCTTGACGCGTTCCGATGTTACACGGGAAAAAAATCAGTGATATGATTTTGAACCTTGATACATGACTTAAGATTTGCATATAGAGTTCTAAGAATTCGAAGAAAGTTACCATGCACGCCTTTCATCTCTAAAGAGATAAATAACTTGCTATGATTTATTTAATCAAATGCCTTACGAAAATCCATGTAGATGCAGTAGAAACGACCACCTTTCTTAGAAAGATAATTTTGTACCAATGTATATTTTCTGTATACAAAAGTTTGTACCAATTTTGTATACAGAAAATATTATCGACAGTTGAATAGCCCTTTCGAAAACAAGATTGTGATTCATCAATCGTGTTGTTATCTTCAGCCCAATTGTGCAATCGATTATTTATAATGCCAGAAAATATTTTGTATAATGTGGTAGTAATAGATATACCTCTGTAATTGCCAGGAATGTTTGTCGGACCAGATTTGTGAATAGAAGTTATGACACTAGAACCCCAAGATAAAGGGATACTACCGGTTTATAATATCTCATTAAATAGAAGTAAAAAGATGGGAGATATGTCATCCGTGGTATATTTGAAAAATTCTGCCGGTATACCATCAATACCGCTACTTTTTCCAAAAGATAAGCTAGAAATAGACCTTTGAATCTCCTCAATTGTGATCGGTTCGTTTAAGACAATGGCGGTAGGATCAGCGAGATTATGTGAATTATCAGTAAATGGGTCTACAATAGTAACGATTTTATCATACAACGTCTGAAAAAGTACTGATACCATTCAGACGGTGAAATACTATCATCTAAAGTCGTAATCGTTTTAACTTTTTTTTAGATCTTTCCAAAATGAGCAGGGATCGTTTCTACTGTCAAAGAATAATTTTCTGTTGGATTCCTGAAATTTATTAACCGACGATCGGCAATAATTTTTGAAATCATTTCGCTTATCTTTTTATGTCCGTAGGTCAAAAGGAGAATTTGTTTCTCGAAATTTTCTTAATGCTTTATATTTTATCTGCTTGAGGGTATCACATATCGAATTCAACCACGGGGGCTTGGAAAAGGAGTGTTTACTAAAATGTTTGACCAGCATACACTGAGCTGCGTTATAGTACAAAGAAGTTATAGTTTCAACTGCTGAATTTACATCCTGAGAAATACTTTCTCGCAGTGAGTCATATATGGTTGGTAGCAACTGTTTAAAATCATCGGTAAATTGTGTAAGTATATCCTGTTTCAATTTAAATCTTTTAATAGGTAGAAGATTCCCTGTCATTATATTAACAGGTGTTGAAGGTAGAAGATTCCCTGTCATTATATTAACAGGTGTTGAAGGTAGAAGATTCCCTGTCATTATATTAACAGGTACTGTAGGTAGAAGATTCCCTGTCATTATATTAACAGGTGTTGAAGGTAGAAGATTCCCTGTCATTATATTAACAGATGTTGAAGGTAGTGATTATATTAACAGATGTTGAAGGTAGAAGATTCCCTGTCATTATATTAATAGATGTTGAAGGTAGAAGATTCCCTGCCATTATATTACCAGATGTTGAAGGTAGAAGATTCCCTGTCATTATATTAACAGATGTTGAAGGTAGAAGATTCCCTGTCATTATATTAACAGGTGTTGAAGGTAGAAGATTCCCTGTCATTATATTAACAGGTGTTGAAGGTAGAAGATTCCATGTCATTATACTAACAGGTGTTGAAGGTAGAAGATTCCCTGCCATTATATTAACAGATGTTGAAGGTAGAAGATTCCCTGTCATTATATTAACAGGTGTTAAAGGTAGAAGATTCCCTGTCATTATATTAAAAGATGTTGAAGGTAGGAAGATTCCCTGTCATTATATTAACAGGTGTTGAAGGTAGAAGATTCCCTGTCATTATATTAACAGGTGTTGAAGGTAGAAGATTCCCTGTCATTATATTAACAGATGTTGAAGGTAGAAGATTCCCTGTCATTATATTAACAGGTGTTAAAGGTAGGAAGATTCCCTGTCATTATATTAACAGGTGTTGAAGGTAGAAGATTCCCCGCCATTATATTAACAGATGTTGAAGGTTGAAGATTCCCTGTCATTATATTAACAGGTGTTGAAGGTAGAAGATTCCCTGTCATTATATTAACAGATGTTGAAGGTAGACGATTCCCTGCCATTATATTAACAGATGTTGAAGGTAGAAGATTTCCTGCCATTATATTAACAGGTGTTGAAGGTAGAAGATTCCCTGTCTTTATATTAACAGGTGTTGAAGGTAGAAGATTCCCTGTCATTATATTAAAAGGTTTTAAAGGTAGGAAGATTCCCTGTCATTATATTAACAGGTGTTGAAGGTAGAAGATTCCCTGTCATTATATTAACAGGTGTTGAAGGTTGAAGATTCCCTGTCATTATATTAACAGGTGTTAAAGGTAGGAAGATTCCCTGTCATTATATTAACAGGTGTTGAAGGTAGAAGATTCTCTGCCATTATATTAACAGATGTTGAAGGTTGAAGATTCCCTGTCATTATATTAACAGGTGTTGAAGGTAGAAGATTCCCTGCCATTATATTAACAGATGTTGAAGGTAGAAGATTCCCTGTCATTATATTAACAATTTGAAGGTAGAAGATTCCCTGCCATTATATTAACAGGTGTTGAAGGTAAAAGATTCCCTGTCATTATATTAACAGGTGTTGAAGGTAGGAAGATTCCCTGTCATTATATTAACAGGTGTTAAAGGAAGGAAGATTCCCTGTCATTATATTAACAGGTGTTGAATGTAGAAGATTCCCTGCCATTATATTAACAGATGTTGAAGGTAGAAGATTCACTGTCATTATATTAACAGATGTTGAAGGTAGAAGATTCCCTGTCATTATATTAACAGGTGTTAAAGGTAGGAAGATTGCCTGTCATTATATTAACAGGTGTTGAAGGAAGAAGATTCCCTGCCATTATATTAACAGATGTTGAAGATTGAAGATTCCCTGTCATTAAATTAACAGGTGTTGAAGGTAGAAGATTCCCTGTCATTATATTAACAGGTATTGAAGGTAGGAAGATTCCCTGTCATTATATTAACAGATGTTGAAGGTAGAAGATTCCCTGTCATTATATTAACAATTTGAAGGTAGAAGATTCCCTGCCATTATATTAACAGGTGTTGAAGGTAAAAGATTCCCTGTCATTATATTAACAGGTGTTGAAGGTAGGAAGATTCCCTGTCATTATATTAACAGGTGTTAAAGGAAGGAAGATTCCCTGTCATTATATTAACAGGTGTTGAATGTAGAAGATTCCCTGCCATTATATTAACAGATGTTGAAGGTAGAAGATTCACTGTCATTATATTAACAGATGTTGAAGGTAGAAGATTCCCTGTCATTATATTAACAGGTGTTAAAGGTAGGAAGATTGCCTGTCATTATATTAACAGGTGTTGAAGGTAGAAGATTCCCTGCCATTATATTAACAGATGTTGAAGATTGAAGAATCCCTGTCATTATATTAACAGGTGTTGAAGGTAGAAGATTCCCTGTCATTATATTAACAGGTATTGAAGGTAGGAAGATTCCCTGTCATTATATTAACAGGTGTTGAAGGTAGAAGATTCCCTGTCATTATATTAACAGGTGTTGAAGGTAGAAAATTCCCTTTCATTATATTAACAGGTGTAGAAGGTAGAATATTCCCTGTCATTATATTAACAGATGTTGAAGGTAGAAGATTCCCTGCCATTATATTTACAGGTGTTGAAGGTAGGAAGATTCCCTGTCATTATATTAAAAGGTGTTGAAGGTAGAAGATTCCCTGTCATTATATTAACAGATGTTGAAGGTAGAAGATTCCCTGTCATTATATTAACAGGTGTTGAAGGTATGAAGATTCCCTGTCATTATATTAACAGGTGTTGAAGGTAGAAGATTCCCTGTCATTATATTAACAGGTGTTGAAGGTAGAAGATTCCCTGTCATTATATTTACAGGTGTTGAAGGTAGGAAGATTCCATGTCAATATATTAAAAGGTGCTGAAGGTAGAAGATTCCCTGTCATTATATTAACAGATGTTGAAGGTAGAAGATTCCCTGTCATTATATCAACAGATGTTGAAGGTAGGAAGATTCCCTGTCATTATATTAACAGGTGTTGAAGGTAGAAGATTCCCTGTCATTATATTAACAGGTGTTGAAGGTAGAAGATTCCCTGTTATTATATTAACAGGTGTTGAAGGTAGAAGATTCCCTGTCATTATATTAACAGGTGTTGAAGGTAGAAGATTCCCTGTCATTATATTAACAGATGTTGAAGGTAGTGATTATATTAACAGATGTTGAAGGTAGAAGATTCCCTGTAATTATATTAACAGATGTTGAAGGTAGAAGATTCCCTGCCATTAAATTAACAGATGTTGAAGGTAGAAGATTCCCTGTCATTATATCAACAGATGTTGAAGGTAGGAAGATTCCCTGCCATTATATTAACAGGTGTTGAAGGTAGGAAGATTCCCTGTCATTATATAAACAGGTGTTGAAGGTAGAAGATTCCCTGTCATTATATTAACAGATGTTGAAGGTAGAAGATTCCCTGTCATTATATTAACAGATGTTGAAGGTAGAAGATTCCCTGTCATTATATTAACAGGTGTTGAAGGTAGAAGATTCACTGTCATTATATTAACAGATGTTGAAGGTAGAAGATTCCCTGTCATTATATTAACAGGTGTTAAAGGTAGGAAGATTCCCTGTCATTATATTAACAGGTGTTGAAGGTAGAAGATTCCCTGCCATTATATTTACAGATGTTGAAGGTTGAAGATTCCCTGTCATTATATTAACAGGTGTTGAAGGTAGAAGATTTCCTGCCATTATATTAACAGATGTTGAAGGTAGAAGATTCACTGCCATTTTATTAACAAATGTTGAAGGTAGAAGATTCCCTGTCATTATATTAACAGATGTTGAAGGTAGAAGATTCCCTGTCATTATATAAACAGGTGTTGAAGGTAGAAGATTCCCTGTCATTTTATTAACAGGTGTTGAATGTAGGAAGATTCCCTGCCATTATATTAACAGATGTTGAAGGTAGAAGATTCCCTGTCATTATATTAACAGATGTTGAAGGTGGAAGATTCCCTGTCATTATATTAACAGATGTTGAAGGTAGAAGATTCCCTGTCATTATATTAACAGATGTTGAAGGTAGAAGATTCCCTGTCATTATATTAACAGGTGTTAAAGGTAGAAGATTCCCTGTCATTATATTAACAGGTGTTGAAGGTAGGAAGATTCCCTGCCATTATATTAACAGATGTTGAAGGTAGAAGATTCCCTGTCATTCTATTAACAGATGTTGAAGGTAGAAGATTCCCTGTCATTATATTAACAGATGTTGAAGGTAGAAGATTCTCTGTCATTATATTGACAGGTGTTGAAGGTAGAAGATTCCCTGTCATTATATTAACAGGTGTCGAAGGTAGGAAGATTCACTGTCATTATATTAACAGGTGTTGAAGGTAGAAGATTCCCTGTCATTATATTAACAGATGTTGAAGGTAGGAAGATTCCCTGTCATTATATTAACAGGTGTTGAAGGTAGAAGATTCCCTGTCATTATATTAACAGGTGTTGAAGGTAGAAAATTCCCTGTCATTATATTAACAGGTGTTGAAGGTAGAAGATTTCCTGTCATTATATTAACAGGTGTTTAAGGTAGAAGATTCCCTGTCATTATATTTACAGGTGTTGAAGGTAGGAAGATTCCCTGTCATTATATTAACAGGTGCTGAATGTAGAAGATTCCCTGTCATTATATTAACAGATGTTGAAGGTAGAAAATTCCCTGTCATTATATTAACAGATGTTGAAGGTAGGAAGATTCCCTGTCATTATATTAACAGGTGTTGAAGGTAGAAGATTCCCTGTCATTATATTAAGTGGTGTTGAAGGTAGAAGATTCCCTGTCATTATATTAACAGGTGTTGAAGAAAGAAGATTCCCTGTCATTATATTCACAGATGTTGAAGGTAGTGATTATATTAACAGATGTTGAAGGTAGAAGATTCCCTGTCATTATATTAACAGATGTTGATGGTAGAAGATTCCCAGTCATTAAACTAACAGGTGTTGAAGGTAGAAGATTCCCTGTCATTATATTAACTGGTGTTGACGGTAGAAGATTCCCTGTCATTATATTAAATGATGTTGAATGTAGTGATTATATAAACAGGTGTTGAAGGTAGAAAATTCCCTGTCATTATATTAACAGGTGTTGAAGGTAGAAGATTCCCTGTCATTATATTAACAGGTGTTGAAGGTAGAAGATTCCCTGTCATTATATTTACAGGTGTTGAAGGTAGGAAGATTCCCTGTCAATATATTAAAAGGTGCTGAAGGTAGAAGATTCCCTGTCATTATATTAACAGATGTTGAAGGTAGAAGATTCCCTGTCATTATATTAACAGATGTTGAAGGTAGAAGATTCCCTGTCATTATATTAACAGATGTTGAAGGTAGAAGATTCCCTGTCATTATATTAACAGGTGTTAAAGGTAGGAAGATTCCCTGCCATTATATTAACAGGTGTTGAAGGTAGAAGATTCCCTGTCATTATATTAACAGGTGTTTAAGGTAGAAGATTCCCTGTCATTATATTTACAGGTGTTGAAGGTAGGAAGATTCCCTGTAATTATATTAACAGGTGCTGAATGTAGAAGATTCCCTGTCATTATATTAACAGATGTTGAAGGTAGAAGATTCCCTGTCATTATATTAACAGGTGTCGAAGGTAGGAAGATTTCCTGTCATTATATTAACAGGTGTTGAAGGTAGAAGATTCCCTGTCATTATATTAACAGATGTTGAAGGTAGGTAGATTCCCTGTCATTATATTAACAGGTGTTGAAGGTAGAAGATTCCCTGTCATTATATTAACAGGTGTTGAAGGTAGAAAATTCCCTGTCATTATATTAACAGGTGTTGAAGGTAGAAGATTCCCTG
Organism: Dreissena polymorpha; assembly: GCF_020536995.1. Taxonomy (NCBI): domain Eukaryota; kingdom Metazoa; phylum Mollusca; class Bivalvia; order Myida; family Dreissenidae; genus Dreissena; species Dreissena polymorpha. Next base: position 80,803,559 of record NC_068363.1, on the reverse strand, counting down.
TCATTATATTAACAGGTGTTGAATGTAGAAGATTCCCTGTCAATATATTAAAAGGTGCTGAAGGTAGAAGATTCCCTGTCATTATATTAACAGATGTTGAAGGTAGAAGATTCCCTGTCATTATATCAACAGATGTTGAAGGTAGGAAGATTCCCTGTCATTATATTAACAGGTGTTGAAGGTAGAAGATTCCCTGTCATTATATTAACAGGTGTTGAAGGTAGAAGATTCCCTGTTATTATATTAACTGGTGTTGAAGGTAGAAGATTCCCTGTCATTATATTTACAGATGTTGAAGGTAGAAGATTCCCTGTCATTATATTTACAGGTGTTGAAGGTAGAAGATTCCCTGTCATTATATTTACAGGTGTTGAAGGTAGGAAGATTCCCTGTCATTATATTAAAAGGTGTTGAAGGTAGAAGATTCCCTGTCATTATATTAACAGATGTTGAAGGTAGAAGATTCCCGGTCATTATATTAACAGGTGTTGAAGGTAGGAAGATATTCTGTCATTATATTTACAGGTGTTGAAGGTAGAAGATTCCCTGTCATTATATTAACAGGTGTTGAAGGTAGAAGATTCCCTGTCATTATATTAAGTGGTGTTGAAGGTAGAAGATTCCCTGTCATTATATTAACAGGTGTTGAAGGTAGAAGATTCCCTGTCATTATATTAACTGGTGTTGGAGGTAGAAGATTCCCTGCCATTATATTAACAGATGTTGAAGGTTGAAGGTTCCCTGTCATTATATTAACAGGTGTTAAAGGTAGAAGATTCCCTCTCATTATATTAACAGGTGTTGAAGATAGGAAGATTCCCTGTCATTATATTAACAGGTGTTGAAGGTAGAAGATTCCGTGTCATTATATTAACAGATGTTAAAGGTAGGAAGATTCCCTGTCATTATATTAACAGGTGTTGAAGGTAGAAGATTCCCTGTCATTATACTAACAGGTGTTGAAGGTAGAAGATTCCCTGTCATTATATTAACAGATGTTGAAGGCAGAAGATTCCCTGTCATTATATTAACAGGTGTTGAAGGTAGGAAAATTCCCTGTCATTATATGAACAGGTGTTGTAGGTAGAAGATTCACTGTCATTATATTAACAGGTGTTGAAGGTAGGAAGATTCCCTGTCATTATATTAACAGGTGCTGAAGGTAGAAGATTCCCTGTCATTATATTAACAGGTGTTGAAGGTAGAAGATTTCCTGTCATTATATTAACAGATGTTGAAGGTAGAAGATTCCCTGTCATTATATTAACAGATGTTGAAGGTGGAAGATTCCCTGTCATTATATTAACAGATGTTGAAGGTAGAAGATTCCCTGTCATTATATTAACAGATGTTGAAGGTAGAAGATTCCCTGTCATTATATTAACAGGTGTTAAAGGTAGAAGATTCCCTGTCATTATATTAACAGGTGTTGAAGGTAGGAAGATTCCCTGCCATTATATTAACAGATGTTGAAGGTAGAAGATTCCCTGTCATTCTATTAACAGATGTTGAAGGTAGAAGATTCCCTGTCATTATATTAACAGATGTTGAAGGTAGAAGATTCTCTGTCATTATATTGACAGGTGTTGAAGGTAGAAGATTCCCTGTCATTATATTAACAGGTGTCGAAGGTAGGAAGATTCCCTGTCATTATATTAACAGGTGTTGAAGGTAGAAGATTCCCTGTCATTATATTAACAGATGTTGAAGGTAGGAAGATTCCCTGTCATTATATTAACAGGTGTTGAAGGTAGGAAGATTCCCTGTCATTATATTAACAGGTGCTGAAGGTAGAAGATTCCCTGTCATTATATTAACAGGTGTTGAAGGTAGAAGATTTCCTGTCATTATATTAACAGATGTTGAAGGTAGAAGATTCCCTGTCATTATATTAACAGATGTTGAAGGTGGAAGATTCCCTGTCATTATATTAACAGATGTTGAAGGTAGAAGATTCCCTGTCATTATATTAACAGATGTTGAAGGTAGAAGATTCCCTGTCATTATATTAACAGGTGTTAAAGGTAGAAGATTCCCTGTCATTATATTAACAGGTGTTGAAGGTAGGAAGATTCCCTGCCATTATATTAACAGATGTTGAAGGTAGAAGATTCCCTGTCATTCTATTAACAGATGTTGAAGGTAGAAGATTCCCTGTCATTATATTAACAGATGTTGAAGGTAGAAGATTCTCTGTCATTATATTGACAGGTGTTGAAGGTAGAAGATTCCCTGTCATTATATTAACAGGTGTCGAAGGTAGGAAGATTCCCTGTCATTATATTAACAGGTGTTGAAGGTAGAAGATTCCCTGTCATTATATTAACAGATGTTGAAGGTAGGAAGATTCCCTGTCATTATATTAACAGGTGTTGAAGGTAGAAGATTCCCTGTCATTATATTAACAGGTGTTGAAGGTAGAAAATTCCCTGTCATTATATTAACAGGTGTTGAAGATAGAAGATTCCCTGTCATTATATTAACAGGTGTTTAAGGTAGAAGATTCCCTGTCATTATATTTACAGGTGTTGAAGGTAGGAAGATTCCCTGTCATTATATTAACAGGTGCTGAATGTAGAAGATTCCCTGTCATTATATTAACAGATGTTGAAGGTAGAAAATTCCCTGTCATTATATTAACAGATGTTGAAGGTAGGAAGATTCCCTGTCATTATATTAACAGGTGTTGAAGGTAGAAGATTCCCTGTCATTATATTAAGTGGTGTTGAAGGTAGAAGATTCCCTGTCATTATATTAACAGGTGTTGAAGAAAGAAGATTCCCTGTCATTATATTCACAGATGTTGAAGGTAGTGATTATATTAACAGATGTTGAAGGTAGAAGATTCCCTGTCATTATATTAACAGATGTTGATGGTAGAAGATTCCCAGTCATTATATTAACAGGTGTTGAAGGTAGAAGATTCCCTGTCATTATATTAACTGGTGTTGACGGTAGAAGATTCCCTGTCATTATATTAAATGATGTTGAATGTAGTGATTATATAAACAGGTGTTGAAGGTAGAAAATTCCCTGTCATTATATTAACAGGTGTTGAAGGTAGAAGATTCCCTGTCATTATATTAACAGGTGTTGAAGGTAGAAGATTCCCTGTCATTATATTTACAGGTGTTGAAGGTAGGAAGATTCCCTGTCAATATATTAAAAGGTGCTGAAGGTAGAAGATTCCCTGTCATTATATTAACAGATGTTGAAGGTAGAAGATTCCCTGTCATTATATTAACAGATGTTGAAGGTAGAAGATTCCCTGTCATTATATTAACAGATGTTGAAGGTAGAAGATTCCCTGTCATTATATTAACAGGTGTTAAAGGTAGGAAGATTCCCTGCCATTATATTAACAGGTGTTGAAGGTAGAAGATTCCCTGTCATTATATTAACAGGTGTTTAAGGTAGAAGATTCCCTGTCATTATATTTACAGGTGTTGAAGGTAGGAAGATTCCCTGTAATTATATTAACAGGTGCTGAATGTAGAAGATTCCCTGTCATTATATTAACTGATGTTGAAGGTAGAAGATTCCCTGTCATTATATTAACAGGTGTCGAAGGTAGGAAGATTTCCTGTCATTATATTAACAGGTGTTGAAGGTAGAAGATTCCCTGTCATTATATTAACAGATGTTGAAGGTAGGAAGATTCCCTGTCATTATATTAACAGGTGTTGAAGGTAGAAGATTCCCTGTCATTATATTAACAGGTGTTGAAGGTAGAAAATTCCCTGTCATTATATTAACAGGTGTTGAAGGTAGAAGATTCCCTGTCATTATATTAACAGGTGTTGAATGTAGAAGATTCCCTGTCAATATATTAAAAGGTGCTGAAGGTAGAAGATTCCCTGTCATTATATTAACAGATGTTGAAGGTAGAAGATTCCCTGTCATTATATCAACAGATGTTGAAGGTAGGAAGATTCCCTGTCATTATATTAACAGGTGTTGAAGGTAGAAGATTCCCTGTCATTATATTAACAGGTGTTGAAGGTAGAAGATTCCCTGTTATTATATTAACTGGTGTTGAAGGTAGAAGATTCCCTGTCATTATATTTACAGATGTTGAAGGTAGAAGATTCCCTGTCATTATATTTACAGGTGTTGAAGGTAGGAAGATTCCCTGTCATTATATTAAAAGGTGTTGAAGGTAGAAGATTCCCTGTCATTATATTAACAGATGTTGAAGGTAGAAGATTCCCGGTCATTATATTAACAGGTGTTGAAGGTAGGAAGATATTCTGTCATTATATTTACAGGTGTTGAAGGTAGAAGATTCCCTGTCATTATATTAACAGGTGTTGAAGGTAGAAGATTCCCTGTCATTATATTAAGTGGTGTTGAAGGTAGAAGATTCCCTGTCATTATATTAACAGGTGTTGAAGGTAGAAGATTCCCTGTCATTATATTAACTGGTGTTGGAGGTAGAAGATTCCCTGCCATTATATTAACAGATGTTGAAGGTTGAAGGTTCCCTGTCATTATATTAACAGGTGTTAAAGGTAGAAGATTCCCTCTCATTATATTAACAGGTGTTGAAGATAGGAAGATTCCCTGTCATTATATTAACAGGTGTTGAAGGTAGAAGATTCCGTGTCATTATATTAACAGATGTTAAAGGTAGAAAGATTCCCTGTCATTATATTAACAGGTGTTGAAGGTAGAAGATTCCCTGTCATTATATTAACAGGTGTTGAAGGTAGAAAATTCCCTGTCATTAAACTAACAGGTGTTGAAGGTAGAAGATTCCCTGTCATTATATTAACAGATGTTGAAGGCAGAAGATTCCCTGTCATTATATTAACAGGTGTTGAAGGTAGGAAAATTCCCTGTCATTATATGAACAGGTGTTGAAGGTAGAAGATTCCCTGTCATTATATTAACAGGTGTTGAAGGTAGGAAGATTCCCTGTCATTATATTAACAGGTGCTGAAGGTAGAAGATTCCCTGTCATTATATTAACAGGTGTTGAAGGTAGAAGATTTCCTGTCATTATATTAACAGATGTTGAAGGTAGATGATTCCCTATCATTATATTAACAGGTGTTGAAGGTAAAAGATTCCCTGTCATTATATTTACAGGTGTTGAAGGTAGAAGATTCCCTGTCATTAAATTAACAGATGTTGAAGGTAGTGAATATATTAACAGATGTTGAAGGTAGAAGATTCCCTGTCATTATATTAACAGATGTTGAAGGTAGAAGATTTCCTGCCATTATATTAACAGATGTTGAAGGTAGAAGGGTAGAAGATTCCCTGTCATTATATTAACAGATGTTGAAGATAAGATTCCCTGTCATTATATTAACAGGTGTTGAAGGTAGAAGATTCCCTGTCATTATATTAACAGGTGTTGAAGGTAGAAGATTCCCTGTCATTATATTAACAGATGTTGAAGGTATGAAGATTCCCTGTCATTATATTAACAGGTGTTGAAGGTAGGAAAATTCCCACTCATTATATTAACAGGTGTTGAAGGTAGGAAGATTCCCTGTCATTATATTAACAGGTGTTGAAGGTAGAAGATTCCCTGTCATTATATTAACAGGTGTTGAAGGTAGGAAGATTCCCTGCCATTATATTAACAGATGTTGAAGGTAGAAGATTACCTGTCATTATATTAACAGATGTTGAAGGTAGAAGATTCCCTGTCATTATATTAACAGGTATTGAAGGTAGGAAAATTCCCTGTCATTATATTAGAAGGTGTTGAAGGTAGGAAGATTCCCTATCATTATATTAACAGATGTTGAAGGTAGAAGATTCCCTGTCATTATATTAACAGATGTTGAAGGTAGGAAGATTCCCTGTCATTATATTAACAGATGTTGAAGGTAGAAGATTCCCTGTCATTATAGTAACAGGTATTGAAGGTAGAAGATTCCCTGTCATTATATTAACAGGTGTTGAAGGTAGGAAGATTCCCTGTCATTATATTAACAGGTATTGAAGGTAGAAGATTCCCTGTCATTATATTAATAGGTGTTGAAGGTAGAAGATTCCCTGTCATTATATAAACAGATGTTGGAGGTAGTGATTATATTAACAGATGTTGAAGGTAGAAGATTCCCTGTCATTATATTAACAAATGTTGAAGGTAGAAGATTCCCTGCCATTAAATTTACAGATGTTGAAGGTAGAAGATTCCCTGCCATTATATTAACAGGTGTTGGGTTAGGTAGTTGGTTAAGTTTAAGCAAACATGAGATAGGGAAATGGTCAGATTCATCTCGATCGATTACATAAAAATCCTTTATGTAATTAAATAAACCGGAAGACGCTAACATGTCATCCACTACACTGGCACCATCATTTGAGATACAAGTAAAATTACCATCAATATCACAAAAAAATCGCCCATTTAGGAAGTTATCATAAAAAATTCAACATAGGTTGACTAAAGACTTGCCAAAATTATTTGCACGAAGGTTATTTCTGTAAGAACGAGGTAAATCAAAATAGCTACCTTCGTATTCATTATTACCAAAAATATGAGACAATGTATCATCAGGTATAAAGTCTAGGTAATCTTTACATCTGCTATTCATATCTCATGCAAAAAATTCTGTTCGAATACATTCTAAGCGTGAGACCATATTTATAATACCATCCTGTTGTTCCTTATCATTGTAATAACATGATCCTTTTGGTGAAATATAGGTAAAATACATAATAATATCTTTACATTAAAAAAGGCTGAAAAGTCACAGTATAAGACAATGCAATTATAAAATGTATCAAATATACGGCGAAAATTGACCCGTTTAGCAAGAAAGCTTTAAATGTACACGCTAATACTTCCACTATTCCTTATAGATGTATTTTTCATATTTCTTACAAAATCAAAGAGGATGTAAGACTTAGTAAGATTTAGTTCAATTATACCATAGTTGTAGAGAAATGTCAATCTCCACGCAGAGTTGTCGTTTCTTGCTCTCACATACAACGCTTTCATAACAATAGTCCGTTCTGAGCCCAACACAGAGGTGAATGTAATGTTACCGTCGTGCAAGAGATTGGAGAAATGTTCAATCTCCACGCAGAGTTGTCGTTCCTTGCTCTCACATACAACTCTGCGAAAGGCTCAGCCCTCCATTTTGTCTATAAAATAGATAAAACCGAACAAACACATTCAACGTATATTTGATTGGTTATTTTAGATCGCATGCATTAAATTAAGAAATATGACTTTTAAATGTACGATTAATCGTGCAAAAACTTGCGAGTTTTAATGCAACTCTTTTGAGCTAATTTATTGCCCATTTACGCAGATGGAATCATTCCACGCACTTCACAAATGTAAACAATTGAACATATTTATTTTGAGTGACGTTAGGAATTGCTTCGACGTGTGTATGTATGTTGGTGTCTTAACATAAAAAACCATATCAATTTTATAATAATGAATTAAGACTGATATAAGATATCATGGTATGAGATGGTTTTCTTTAATGCAGTGAATGCAATGTAACCGTCGTGCAAGAGATTGTTTATTATTCTGTAACCTCAATGATGAACGCTTGGAATGATCATGACATAAATGAGACGCTTTCATAACAATAGTCCGTTCTGAGCCCAACACAGAGGTGAATGTAATGTAACCGTCGTGCAAGAGATTGGAGAAATGTTTTCACTTCACAATTGTCAACAAACTTGTGTAACCCGTTTACGTTCCACGTGAGGATATTTATATCTTCAGAAGGCGTGCCGTTCTGTATATAGCCTCGGCCTAGTCCCTATGTGTCAATGTCTCTGTCGCTTTCCACGTGTTCTTGAGAGGCGCTGATTAGTTGTGGGTCTACGTCATTGTTCCCGCGCATGTCATTACCCAATCGTCTGCTTCTGCCATGTACATTCCCAAGATCGCTAGACTGAGTTGTAGTACGGCGTTGACCAATGTTTACTATCTGCTGTGTAAACTCATCATATTTGTACATGCAATTGTTTATGATTAGTTTATCGTAGCGTATCGATGAGTAATTGCCTTTTCTGCGTTCTTCAATCATGCGATCACCTAGTATTTTTCAGTGCCGACGGATACGTTCCGAGTAGACTTGTTGAACAGAAAAGTCTCTTCCTGATTTTAATACATCATTTGCTTTTGAGAGGATCTTTTGACAATATTTATTGCGAACAAAACGAGCAATTATCGTACATTTTTGATCGCCCCTGGATTTAATTCGGTGTGCTCTGTCGATTTCAATTTGTTCCGCTTGATCGCCCAATTGCAATTCAGATTTTAGAAATGACCTTTGCTTGTTTTTTGTCGATGACCAATCTTCATTTACATTGCCAGGAATTCCATTAAAACGAAGATTATTTCGACGAGAGTTGTTTTCGTACTGGTCTAGTTTAATTTCCAATTTCGCAACATGTTCACGAAGTGATGTATCTTGCCTAAGGACGTCACAGTCAGTTTTAATATCGTTAATACTGGACAGGAGTGAGTAAAATTTAGAGTAAATTGAGTTTATTTCAGCGGAAACATTGTTGTTTTGCATTAATAAGTCCTGCTTCATAGAACGAATGTATTCAAAAAGGTAATCATTACCGTTATTACTTCCGTTTCCATCGTTACTCTGCTGGTCAATGATCGTGGTGTTTCGAGCATGCGACGTCAATGGGGTAGATGGTTGTGGACTGACTGGTACGTGTTGTCAATGAGGTAGATGGTTGTGGACTGACTGGTACTTGTTGTCAATGGGGTAGATGGTTGTGGACTGACTGGTGCGACGTCAATGGGGTAGATGGTTGTGGACTGACTGGTACGTGTTGTCAATGGGGTAGATGGTTGTGGACTGACTGGTACGTGTTGTCAATGGGGTAGATGGTTGTGTACTGACTGGTATGTGATCTTCAATGGGGTAGATGGTTGTGGACTGACTGGTATGTGATCTTCAATGGGGTAGATGGTTGTGGACTCACTGGTATGTGATCTTCAATGGGGTAGATGGTTGTGGACTGACTTGTATGTGATCTTCAATGGGTTAGATGGTTGTGGACTGACTGGTATGTGATCTTCAATGGGGTAGATGGTTGTGGACTGACTGGTATGTGATCTTCAATCGGGTAGATGGTTGTGGACTGACTGGTTTGTGATCTTCAATTGGGTAGATGGTTGTGGACTGACTGGTATGTGATCTTCAATGGGGTAGATGGTTGTGGACTGACTGGTTTGTGATCTTCAATGGGGTAGATGGTTGTGGACTGACTGGTATGTGATCGTCAATGGGGTAGATGGTTGTGGACTGAGTGGTATGTGATCTTCAATGGGGTAGATAGTTGTGGACTGACTTATATGTGATCTTCAATTGGGTAGATGGATGTGGACTGACTGGTATGTGATCTTCAATGGGGTTGATGGTTGTGGACTGACTGGTATGTGATCTTCAATGGGGTAGATGGTTGTGGACTGACTGGTATGTGATCTTCAATAGGGTAGATGGTTGTGGACTGACTGGTATGTGATCTTCAATGGGGAAGATGGTTGTGGACTGACTTATATGTGATCTTCAATGGGGAAGATGGTTCTGGACTGACTGGTATGTGATCTTCAATGGGGTAGATGGTTGTGGACTGACTGGTATGTGATCGTCAATGGGGTAGATGGTTGTGGACTGACTGGTATGTGATCTTCAATGGGGTAGATAGTTGTGGACTGACTTATATGTGATCTTCAATTGGGTAGATGGATGTGGACTGACTGGTATGTGATCTTCAATGGGGTTGATGGTTGTGGACTGACTGGTATGTGATCTTCAATGGGGTAGATGGTTGTGGACTGACTGGTATGTGATCTTCAATAGGGTAGATGGTTGTGGACTGACTGGTATGTGATCTTCAATGGGGAAGATGGTTGTGGACTGACTTATATGTGATCTTCAATGGGGAAGATGGTTCTGGACTGACTGGTATGTGATCTTCAATGGGGTAGATGGTTGTGGACTGACTTGTATGTGATCTTCAATGGTGTAGATGGTTGTGGACTGACTGGTATGTGATCTTCAATGGTGTAGATGGTTGTGGACTTACCGGTATGTGATCTTCAATGGGGTATATGGTTGTGGACTGACTGGTATGTGATCTTCAATGGGGTAGATGGTTGTGGACTGACTTATATGTGATCTTCAATGGGGAAGATGGTTGTGGACTGACTGGTATGTGATCTTCAATGGGGTAGATGGTTGTGGACTGACTGGTTTGTGATCTTCAATGGGGTAGATGGTTGTGGACTGAATGGTATGTGATCTTCAATGGAGTAGATGGTTGTGGACTGACTGGTATGTGATCTTCAATGGGGTAGATGGTTGTGGACTGACTGGTATGTGATCTTCAATGAGGTATACGGTTGTGGACTGACTGGTATGTGATCTTCAATGGGGTATATGGTTGTGGACTGACTGGTTTGTGATCTTCAATCGGGTAGATGGTTTTGGACTGACTGGTATGTGCTCTTCAATGGGGTAGATGGTTGTGGACTGACTGGTATGTGATCTTTAATGGGGTATATGGTTGTGGACTGACTGGTATGTGATCTTCAATGGGGTATATGGTTGTGGACTTACTGGTATGTGATCGTCAATGGGGTATATGGTTGTGGACTGACTGATATGTGATCTTCAATGGGGTATATGGTTGTGGACTGACTGGTATGTGATCTTCAATACGTCAATGGGGTAGATGGTTGTGGACTGACTGGTATGTGATTTTCAATGGGGTATATGGTTGTGGACTTACTGGTATGTGATCTTCAATGGGGTAGATGGTTGTGGACTGACTGGTGCGTGATCTTCAATGGGGTAGATGGTTGTGGACTGACTGGTATGTGATCTTCAATGGGGTAGATGATTGTGGACTGACTGGTATGTGATCTTCAATACGTCAATGGGGTTTATGGTTGTGGACTGACTGGTATGTGATCTTCAATGGGGTAGATGGTTGTGGACTGACTGGTACGTGTTTGTAGTGGTAGCAATGCTTCTTTGACCTTGTCTTGTAATCGGGCCTTGTGGGGGTTGGACTGAGGGGACATTGGTGTTCCTGTCATAGTCCCGGTAGGGACTCTGAGTAGCATGGTCCGCAATCGAATTATTTCTAACCGAAGTAGCTCTGCGTGGCCCATCAGCAACTTTTTGGGGAGCCCTGGGTTTGACTAAATATCTCCTTATCTGACCAATATGGCTGCCAGTAATGTAGCTATTCTAACTGTCAACTTCAGTTCATTACTACATCTCACTATAGGCTTTTTAAGCCTTCGTTTACACTTACTCGGTTGAGAGAAACATCCTATTTTACATCGCCACTGAATAATGTCGATACCCATTATGTTAAACACTGTTTAACACTATTTTTGTTCATTTTTACTCAGCGCGAAAATCTCATGCCGCCATAATCAAGCGACTCACATACATGCATCAACACCTGACAGACAAAATGCCCGGCAATCCACCAAGAAATTACCTCCACTAAGAATATTGAACATTAACTGTCAATCTATTAAGAAAAAGCAGAAGCGCATTGAACACATGATAGAAGCGTAAAGCCCGATGTTATTCGTGCCACAGAAACCTGGCTAGACCATTCCATCAATGATAACGAAATATTCCCATCAAACTATAAACTATGGCGTAATGACCGAAAATCAGGACCAGGTGGTGGTGTCCTTATTGCTGTCAAGGACACATACCTTAGCACATACATCCCAGAACTACAAACTGACTGCAAAATAGTTTGGGCTAAACTCCAACTAGAGGGATCCGAGACATTATTACTCTGCTCATACTATAATCCGAAAACTTCAAATGAACCAGTTCTTTGTCAATTCAGGGACTCTGTAAATCGAGCAAGCTCCTCTGGTGAACCAGTGATCATCATAGGAACCTGCCTGGATGGGACTGGAAGAAAAAATATCTAACACCTAACACTCAGCACGCACGAATGCACTATATCCTCTCAGACTGCCTGGACGACAATGGACTCACACAGAGAGTCGAGGAGACAAAAAGGAATACCAGCACCTTAGACCTTATCATCACCAATCTTCCGAACAAAGTTCAGCGGATAAATACAATCCCAGGCATCACGGACCACCATGCTGTATATGTTGAATTCTCTGCACAGCAAGTCAAACTGGACCAGAAGCCCCGACAAATACCCCTATACAGAAAAGCACGATGGGAAGCATTGAAATCTGATGCGTTAAACCTACATTCCACCATCAAATCTATTATTGGCAACAAATGCAACATCAATACCATCTGGGACAAATTATGCTGATCTATTCAGACCAGTATTGCTACCCATATCTAACATTAAATTGCTAGCCCAAGAGACTCAATGCCATGGATAACCACTGAAATTAAGAAACTAATGAGAAGGAGAGACAAGCACTATACAAAGATGAAAAAATCGAAAGATGCAACACATATTGTCAATTACAAGAAACATAAACAACTCTTGCAGAAGAAGCTAAGAAGTCCGACTGGGCCTTCATAGACAACATAGTAACTTTATAAGAATTATAGACCCCGGAAACCGCTCTACCAGCAAACGACTCTGGACATTTATCAAACATAAGAAAAAAGACAACCCCTCTATGACAGGACTTCGTGAAAAGGACCAACTCTACTCCGAAGGAAAAACCCAAAGTCAACATCCTCAACAAGCGGTTCCAATTGCGGTATTCACCAAAAGTCCCAATATTTCCGCTGAAGAATTCAAGATCAACTAATAAATGACCAGCATGAAATTTCCAATTTCCACCTGCTCCTGATATCACTATATCCAACGTCGGAATAGAAAAACTCCTCAACTCACTCAACCCCTTCAAAGCTGCAGGTTCAAAAAACATCAACCCACGAGTCCTGAAAAAGACTATCAAAAGAAATATCACCTATTCTTGCAAGCATATTCCAACTCTCTATAGACACCAGCACCATCCCAGACGATTGGCGAAAAACAAAAGTAACTCCAGTTTACAAAAAAGGAAGCAAAACTGACCCAGCTAACTACAGACCAATATCTCTGTCTTGCATCTGCTAAAAACTCCTTGAACACACATTACTACCAGCAACATCATGAAACATGCAGACGCAAACAATTTACTTTACCCACTACAACACGGATTTCGAAAGGGCAGATCTTGCGAAACCGAGCTCTTTGAGTTCACCGACGACGTGACCCAAAACATGGAGAATGGCCACCAAGCCGATGTCCTCGTAATGGACTTCTCGAAAGCCTTCGACAAGGTACACCACAGCCTCCTCCTTCACAAGCTCGAACACTATGGCATACAAGGAAAGACCCTAGCCTGGATCCAAGCATTCCTTACAAACAGAACGCAGAAGGTCGTCTAGAAGGAGAATGCTCAGACACAGTACAAGTCGACTCTGGCGTCCCCCAGGGATCTGTCCTCGGTCCATCCCTTTTTCTCTACTACATAAATGACATCCCAGACGGCCTTAAATCTACGGTTCGACTTTTCGCCGATGACACCATTGCATACCTCACCAAATCAGGAGACACAGACTGCATAAGATTACAAGAAAATATAAACACATTAGCTTTGTGGGAAAATAAATGGAAAATGGAATTTCATCCTGAAAAATATCAAGTCATTTCAATAACCCGCAACGCAAAACCATCACCCATCAATATAAACCCCATCACCACATTTTAGAATATGTCAAATCAACAAAATACCTTGGATGTACACTGAATGAAAAGCTAGATTGGGGCGAACACATTGACAAAATTTGCAGTAAAGCCAGCAGAAACTTAAGCTTCATCCGAAGAAACCTGAACATTGCGTCCACAGCCATCAAGGAACAAGCATACATGTATATATGTCGCTCGTCCGCCAATCATTGGAATATGCCTGCACCATCTGGAACCCATATGAAAAGGGAGATACAGATAGGCTGGAAATGATCCAATGCCGAGGCGCCAGATATGTCAAAACAGATACCATAATCACTCAAGCGTTACGGATATGCTAAAAGACCTTCAGCGGAAATCACCCCAAGATCGACGCAAAGAAGCACGACTAATATTGTTTATAAAATTGTAAACAACCAAGTACATATACCAACCGAAAATCGACTCTAACCAAATCTGAACAGGTCGGAACTAACAAACAATATATTCTACTTCCACATCCCATACTGCAGAACGCTCTATCGCCAACAGGCATTCTTCCCGAGAACCATTAGGGAATGGAACAACCTTCCACCGGACATCCTGTCAGCTGGCTCAGTTGGAACCTTCAGATTTCATCTAGCCATGCAAACACTTTATCTAACTTCCCCTTTGTTATTATCTCACACTGTATATACTGCATACCTTTACTCTCACCTTTTCTTTAACTCTTATGCGCTCCATGGCAATAATCTTCAGTCAGTTGAAGGTGGCCATTACATGGAAGAAGAAGACGAACTTATCATTTATGTAGTGGATTTTAACCTAAAATCAAACATGGCGTACTGCTCAACATTATCCTTGTTGAGAAAAAATATATGTGTTTGTCGTATATTTTCCAAACAGCACTCTATACTACTGTTAGTAAAGGTATTTTTTTTTATAAGTGTTGACAGCATGACTTTTAATGAATAAACAGTTTACTGTTATTTGTTGTATATAACTATTTAACAAAAATAGCATAATTCGGATGAATTTGAAATCGGACATTTTAAAAAGCTTGTTCTGCTGTATGACATTTTGAAAAGCTTGTTCTGCTGTATTGTATTTTCAGACAAAGCGACATAATGTATGGAGTATTGGATCAATGCAAAAATGGTTTACCATTCCTAGGCGTACAAAACTGACAGCTGGTTTGTATTATGATAAATAATATTATAATAGGTGCTGCCTAATTTATGTGCAAAAGCTTATTGCAGGGTAGTCCAAATTGTTGACACTCTCAAATATAAAGCTACCTTTTTTATTGGGTACAATTTGGAGTGTACAACCGGTGAAAGACCAAAACAATGGTGGAAAGTTTTCCTTCTTTGTCTTTATTGTTGCGCAAGTAATTTGTGCGCAACATTCAAGCCCCAATATCAGACAGTTAATATCAACAGATTGCATTAATATTTACATACCTGTGTAGATAATTCATTTCACAATAATTATGTAATGACGCTTTGAATATTGCACGTCTGAGCAATTTTAATCTCAGCGTTTTTCCTCTTTGTAAACTTAGTACCGTTAATCGGCACCATTCCCAATGCAACCATTTTTTCCCAATTTCAAAATGAAAATTCCCAATTCAAAATAAAAAATTCCCAATTCACAGGAAAAAAATCGGCGATGTTTCCTCTTGTTTTACCGCAAAAATCCAGTAAAACTAAAATCAGTGGTGGTTAACCAACAGGGGAAGTAACCCCAGCAACTGTTGATGACGATATATCGATTGGTTCCCTTTGTCTGAATACTCCTGTACTCGATAAGGGAAACCTTAATCAAAACGCAACACATTTTCGCGAATTACCAGCAATGATGGCATCGCATAATTCAGAAGGTTGTTGATTGCATTGTGAGTTTAATTTGCAAAGAAAGACGAGATTTTAATTTAAATGTATCGCTAGCCAAATTGTTCAACTGGGTTTAATTATTTAATTGTATGCAGTTATAGTAATGTTATAGTAATTTGTTGCAACTGTTTTGCAGAAAGAAAACTGATGTTTTGATCATTGAAGTTGTAGATTTTTGATATTTCAAATATTTTACATTCTGATAAATTGAGCAAGCAGACCATGTTTGAACAAGAGAATTCCTGTGTTCTCTGCAGTTAAAAGTTGAATTATTCTCAAACCTGGTAATTCCTTTTGTAAGGTCTGTGCTACTGAACCTTTTCAAGACACATGTACATGCATGTGAAGTGGAATGGCTGTTGTTCCAAATCGAGATTATGATCTTGTAAAGTTTTTACAAATAGTTGAAATTTAAAATGTGATTTTAATTTTATTTGTTGCAGACATCACTTGGATGAATCATTTTGCTGTTATAACACCATTATTCATTCTTGATTATTTAATATATTAAATGAATGCAATTGATGTCACATAACATGAACAATCCTTGATTGTTCAGATGTTTTTAGATGTCTATTAAACATGATATTGGATACAATTCTGATATTAAAAGTGTTAATCATTGCTACAAAGCAGCGTTTACTTTTGATTTCTGAATTCTAAGTATGAATTCAAATACAGGAATGTCATATTTGACTGGGTGGCAAATGCAAGTATTTTATTCTGTCCATATATTATTCTTCAATAATAAATATAAAATAAACAAGAAATCACACAGTTTTGTAAGTTTATTATTATGCTTTATTAAGATTTGAGCATAATTAATAAATTTTCCAATTTTGATGAAAACGATGCTAATTTTCCCAATGTGACCGGTATCGGCACCAGTCTCAAAGTGGTGAGGAAAAACGCTGAATCTAACCACTATTCAAATTTTCGATATCTCTCGATTTGCTTGCTGTGTAGATATTTATTGATAACGCAGCCTCCATGTAAACCATGTGGTTTAAATGTGAAGAATAAACGGCGGAAAACACAGTTTGCGTTTGTCTTCTCTGTTGTGGCGCCGAGCGTTATATAGTAAAGCGATGTGATTATACTTTTCTGGATAAATTGAGCATTGTTTTTAACCAGGTTTTCCGAAGGAAAAAACTGGTTATTAGATTGGCGAATGCGGGCGGGCTGGCTGGCGGGCGGGCGGAACAAGCTTGTCCGGGCCATAACTATGTCGTTCATTGTCATATTTTAAAATCATTTGGCACATTTGTTCACCATCATTGGACGGTGTGTCGCGCGAAATAATTACGTCGATATCTCCAAGGTCAAGGTCACACTTTGAGTTCAAAGGTCAAAATTGGCAATAAATGAGCTTGTCTGGGTCATAACTATGTCATTCATTGTGAGATTTTACAATTATTTGGCACATTTGTTCACCATCATGGGACGGTGTGTCGCACGAAAGAATCACGTCAATATCTCCAATGTCAAGGTCACCACAACTTAAAATAGATTTATTTTGAAACAAACTTACAAAGGGGGTTAATTTTGTTTGTTCATTTCAAAAGTTCAGTTTGAGTTGTCTCCCTTAATCAGATTTTTTTTCACAATGAAAACCTGGTTTTGTGACAATTTTGTCCCTTTTTTTTTCTAAAGAGACAATTAAAAATTTGCAAGTTCTGAAATAAATAACATCTTTTATTTTTATACGGTACATAAATAATGGTGATACAGATTGTACAGTATACCGTCCTATGTAAGGTAAAATGTAAGTACAAATAACAACACAGACAGAGGTGTGAAAAAGACATGCATAAAAGTTGCTGAAACTAAGAAGAGTGAATAGAAACTGCACCATATCTGTTTTGAACATAATTATGCTAAGGCCTAAGAAAAAAACAAGTTTGTTTCATGTTACCGGACCGACCCTGTCAGCTTACCCCTGACTGAGATTATTTTATACAATAAAAAAAAATAAAAAAAATTGTGTTTGACACTATTCGGCTGCAATTTAGACCGCATATGTATTGACTAAAATAATGACATTCAAAACAATGTATTACCGGTAATTATGGATCAAATCTGCAGAGTTGCATTCACACATGTTAATCTCTTTTGTCCAAACACCGCAGACAGCAGTCTACACAATAGGTCAGTAGACGTGCTGTGCATGTTCTCATAACGCCCAACACTTAATTCAGTTCCGTCCAGATGTTCTCTTGAATCAGTATACAGTACAATTACTGTGTCAATAATTACTCGACTAAAAGACTGTAACGATAAAGATTAGGCGTGTTTGATTTGAAATTAATTTAGAGGAAATATTAAATTATTCGCGATATAATTGTGTTAAAAAATACCAAATAAACTTAATCGAAATCAACAGAATTCAATCTTCTCTGCGCTACAAAGTTTGTATAAAAAAATCAATACATGCGCACTTTCCATGCGTATTACCCTAACCTTGTACATTGCCGCTTAATTTTCGGGCTCTTTTGTTGGGGAATACACATGATGACTATATTGGAAGCATTTGTAAATGTCGTGTTAACATTAAAAAATCAGAAGTGTGTTTTGGATTACAAATTATTATTCTCATTTGGGAATTTAACAGAACATTTATACTTGTGTTATATTTGTTATGAATTAAATATTGTTTAAACGCTTTACGTGTCGAAAAAAATGTTATGATAATATTAAAAGCACAATTTTCAGGAGGATAACATCAGTTGTCTATCATCAGTCTTTTACGTAACTTGCCATGATTTTATTGCGGAGAATTACACTGTTCGTATCAATTAATGTGGTACATGTAGGTAAAACAAAGTCATAAGACTACAATAAACCCCTGAAATTATTGATTGATAGTGACGCATATCTGATTCACACTGTTGCCACCAGTTAATATCAGATCATACAGAAATAGAAAAAAAATTCCCTAGATGGATTTACTTAGGTAAAAGTCGGTGTTAAAAGCTCATGTTAAATAAAATTACGCGTACATGTTACACCGTAATGCCTTCTTCTGATTGGTTCATATTTAAATCTGTTTCATGACATGGCGAGAGGTCAGTGATTGTATTGCGATTTAAGCAAAAGTTAAACTGAAGAATTAATGACTTTCTAACTTCAATTCGATGATATTTGAGGTAAAAATGGACTCCTGAACTAACACATTATAAGTTGGTAATGTTAATTTGCAATTTTACGCAAATTGATGAAAATTTAAACTTTCTGGTTTCCACCCCATTATTGGTCCTTAGCCAATAAGACGTTCTAAAGAATTTAGCCCATAGTAAAAGACTAAAGTATCTCTAAATTCTTTGCGCCTCTTATAAATAAGACTAAATCATTATCTTGCTAGAACACCGAGCTACGCTAAATAGGGTGCTGCTTATTTGTGTCTACAACAGTCCAATTACAAAGTTCACAACGTTTATCCTTGCCTTGCATAATCTCCTGTCAACCCTCCCAGTACGTCATGGCACTACAATTCTCGCAGGATACTTCAACATAAACTACCTTGTGAACAACCATAGGTGCACTGAACTGCAAAAAGTCACAAAATACTTTGGACTTTCCCACAATATCACAATCCCAACACATCGAAGTGGAAGCCTACTAGATCACATCTATATCAACAGACTAGTGCCTGACTCTATTTTATCAACCACACCTGTCCACTACACAGACCTCCTCCATGTTCAGATGGCCATACCTCTGCAGCAGCTGTTACATAGATAGATTAGTCATAAAACAAAATTGCTTCATAATGATAATAATAATAATAATAATGCAAAACCTTCCTTCAATGTCTTTAACATACATTTACATTGTCAAACCTTATATTGCCAATCTTTAATTATACCTCCATTAAATTCCATTTTCTTGTTCATTGTAAGATTTTTAAATGACTCTGTACATTTATTTTGTTCACAGTCATTCTGTGTCAATGCAGCATGTGGGGGTATATGTCATGTCTGTGACAAAGCTCTAGTTTTTAGTATTTTGACCCCTGAAATATTCATTTGACCCCTGAAAATTTCAAGCACAGTGTCATTTGACTCCTGGCTTTCAAAAACTATTGAAGTCCCTGCAGCTAAAGGACTGAAAAGTTAGATCAGAATATTGTTAAATTTGGTGAATAAACGTGTTTCTGAATGATTGCAAACACAGCCTAAGAATATTACTCAGGACCACAGGTAAAACTGCTTTCTGATATGGAATGGAAGTTGGGTCACAACTCTGACATGTAGACAGCACTTAGGGGATGGTAGTACTGCAAAAATACAAATACTGATGTTTTGAACAAATCAATTTTCTTAAACAATCGTTAATTGATTTGAAAAGATTATAATAACAATAAGATATCAAATAGATCGAAGCAAATTCATCCGAAAAAAATAGGTATTCATGCTTGTTCTATTTACCAAAAAAATTGTGTCAGGAAAAAGTTACGGTGAGTTGTTGTTCACCAGTCTGTGTAATATGACTTGTTCCCTTAAGGCCGGGAAATAGGAAGCACAACAAACTAGAGCAAAAAATCGTATTTTTGCGGTGAAAATCATATTTTTTAGGGAGAGTGTACTCTACGTTCTTGCAAGTACTTTCTTGTCATATTGTTTTCTTGAGGTCGCATATGTGTGATAAAGCATTTGTCAAGGTGTCAATATTCTCAAGTGGTTAAGATATTGCATCACAGAAAAATAGATGACATGGTAAGAAACATTTCTAGTTGCATAGGTATGTCTATATTTTTTTTCAGAAAAGTGATAACAATCACAGTTAATGGTCGTCGCCTTGTGTAATGGGCCTTTGCCCACATGAACAATGAAAAACACTTAAACACTTTAACAACACTTCCATGCATGGGCTCAACAGTCAGCCATCTGGATTGCTCAATTTAATTATTATTTTATTCTAAAAAGATGTCTTGTATGCCTTAGTATCATACATTCTGCATATGTATATCAGTGTTGTTTTTTGCGTTATATTGGGATTGGGGCCAAAGTCCTTTGGCTTGGGAAAAATCATGTTGCTTTGGCTACAATTGGGAATTTTGTTTTGTTTGTTTGTTTGCTGACAAATACTGAAAAGTTTGACCCAAAATGTGTTAATGCACCAGACTTATCTCTGGAAATATTTCTTTGTGCATGACCCAACCATGATTATGGCATTTAAGATTTGTCTTCGCATTTTTTTTCAATCCATGTATTTTTTATATGCATTTGTCTTCATTTTAGTAATGTTTTTAGTGATGAGACAGGGAGCCAAACAACCAAAGTCAGACGTTCGAAATAACGCCATGTGCTTTAGGACAATAGGGGTACCTTACCAGCATCTTCGTATAATGCTTGGTATAATGTGGGGGACATTGCTTCTTTATGGCGCATATGAAGTATTAAAGACAGGTATGTATGCAAAGGTGTAAATAAGTGCTAGGTGCTTGTTTCCATTATGTATTTTGTTACTAAACCAATATATAAAATAGTTGAGATACTGTATACCTCTTACCCATTCTGCTGAATGCTAGGGAGAAGGTTTGCATGTAATAACTCCATATCTGTTACTGTATTTTTACTACAACAACTTCATAATTATGTGTCTTCTTTGCTATAAGGTTAGGTCATAATTAAAGTTTATTAAAAGCAAATAAACACTCAAAATAAAAAAATATTTCATACTCTATTTCGAAAAAATATTGTTAACACATATAAGATCAATGTTCCTTATAGCAATAGTCAAAATTTCAACACTAGATGTGGTCTGGTGATTTGACAAGATACAAAATGCTTTTTTTGTGGAACAATATATTCAACAAATGTTCATGAAACATGTAAGTGTTTGTGTGTCTTATGAATAGATATCATTTTCGGGAAATTAAAATGGAATATATTGTGACACAAAAAAGTGAAAACAAGCATTTTGTATCATGTTAAAGCTATGTAACCATACCACATCTAGCGTTGAAATTTTGGCTATTGCTATTAGGAACACTGATTTTTTATGGGTTTACATTATTTTGCGAAATGTTTGTTGATTTTAAATAAATGTGTTACTTTAAGCACTTCAAGCATGACTTTAAAAATAAAGGCAAGCTATTCCACTTTGTTTTTTAACTTTGGAAGTTCTCTTAAGATTAAGTTTTCATAAAGCTAGTTAGTCATGAATGAATTTACCAGTTACTTGAAAACATATACATTTATTAATAACTTAAGCTTTGAAACAAAAACTTGCAAAAATGTTCTTATTTAAGTTTTCAGGTGGACTGCAATAAATGCAATCATTTAAACATGTTTTACCTAATTTCATGTATTTAATTTTAAAATTATGTATGCATTATTGATCTGACATTATATATTTTCACTGGCCCGCTATTTGGAAGAACATATACTGTACTTATAAATAAAGGCTATGTTTACTATTTGCTGATAATTTCTGCGTTGAATAAGACAGATTTCATGGGAATCGCTGCACAATTGATGAAGTTATGGCTGTTTAAAGCGATGCACCCTGTTTTCATTTGAAATGATGTTTTTACTAATTAATATCATAGCCACACGCTAACCATCAGTGATATAAAGCTGAAATTTATGTGCAGATATTATTCAGACCTAGCTTGGGCTTGCATTTGTGGCAGGTCAGGTCAAGGTCACTGTTACTTAACAAGCAAAAAACAATTTCTGCTCAATTACTAAAGTATCTATGGAGGTTTTGCGCTGAAATTTGTGTGTAGGAAGCTTATATGGATACTCTTATTCACATAACACACAGTTATTTAAATGAATCAATGTAGATGTGCATGTACATGTAACTCTTTCACTTCACCCTTTCCCACTCAGAAGCAAAGTGAAAATGACTATGTGCAAACAGCATAAAACCAGAATAGCTTGCTGTTTGCTGCTCATCAATACATGTAGGTTACTAGGTTAAATAATAAAAAATTGTTAACACTCTAGAAGGCACATTTAAAGTACACTCTTTATGACACTTGGTCAGAAAAATTTAGTTTATGATACCTAAGCTTAATTGAAAAAATGGTTCAAATTGGTTAAAAACAATTTGATTCAAATTAAACTATTTGCTGCTTATTTTGCTATTTCATGTTTGGCTTGTCCAGGGCATGACTTAATATGTTTGGTATTTGTCATTAACTAATTATGTTGTACTTTTAAAGTATTTATTTTTTAATACAATTAAAAACGCAACAGTGTTTTATAAGTTTATTGAACAGAATTTCCTGTTGAGTTATTCTTAAATAACATAAAATGCACAATGTATCACATGTATTTAACAAAAAAAACATGTAAGTATATGAAAAACTTCCAGTTGACTTCTTAACAGAATGCACACAATTTAGTAAACAAAGCATATGTATAGAGGAAAAAAATGAGATAATAACATCACATGGATATATTTTAGTAACAGTAACTTTCTGTTATCAAAATATAATGTGGTACAAATCACATCTGAAATATTCAGTGTTCTCTTTAAATGTTGCCTTAAATTTGTAGGGCTTCCAGCTTAAGGGTAACTTAGGTAAACAAAACACGTTCTGCAAGTTTCCTTTGCATCAGAACCTTCGGGAAATTCGAAATGTTCCCATACTTTTGATTTTAATTTTGATGGTTCGTCTTTCAGCATGTTTGAAAAAGCCATTTTACCGGCTGATGTTATGCTTAGCATGTTATTCATTCATTCATTTGATGCCATATTGGCTATTGACCAATCACAAGATGTATTACAAATGGCAAGAAAGTTTAGACGACGGATTTGGAAAGTAAGGTTTAAAATGCAAATCAATTGGAAATACAGTGAATCAAATCGAAATTGGCCGTATTTGAATCGAAATCGAATCATTGGCGTTGAACCGGTTTTTCAATGCATCGAACTGAATCGTTACAGCTTTAGTTAGCACTCAAGAAGTCACATTTATTTTCCAATCTTGTTGAAACATGGTCAGAACATTTGTTCTAATTATAACTAGGCTGATTTTAAACTTGTTCTGTTTTGATGAAAAACATGGTCCCAAAGGGGTGGAAAAAGTTTCTTTAAATTGCTATTGTAAAACTTTGTTAATGCTCTAGAAATCAAATTCATTTGCCAATGAAATGAAAAGGATAACATGTAAATTATGCAACCAAAGAAGAAGTCCAGCAGTTTTTGTTGGGACAGCTCATGTTAAATTTAAAATTAAACATTCAAAACTTAGAAAACAGTTAATTAACAGTAACTCCAGAACCATTGGATTATTTTTAGCTCACCCGAGCACAAGGTGCTATAGTTAAACCTTGTTAACACTCTATAGAGGCCACATTTATTGTCTGATCTTTATAAAACTTGGTCATAAGATATGACCCAATGATATCGAAAATGTTTCTGGTTGGTTGAAAAACGTGGCAGCCAGGGAGGTTGGCATTTTTTTTTGCTCCCCCAAAAATTATTTTGTGGGGAGCATATTGTCGCCGCTTCGTCTGTCCTTCCATGTGTCCGTCCGTGAACAATTTTTGTCCAGGCTATTTCTCAGCAACTAATGACCGGAATTCAATGAAACTTTATGGGAAGCTTCACTACCAAGAGGAGATGTGCACATTATCAGCGTGTTCTGGTCGGATGATTTTTCACAGAGTTATGGCCCTTTGAAATTTTCCATTAACTGTACATATAGTGCAATTCTTGTCCGGGCTATTTCTCAGCAACTAATGACCAGAATTCAATGAAACTTTATGGGAAGCTTCACTATCAAAAGGAGATGTGCATATTATCAGCCAGTTCTTGTCGGATCATTTTTCACAGAGTTATGGCCCTTTGAAATTTTCCATAAACTGTACATATAGTGCAATTCTTGTCAGGGCTATATCTCAGCAACTAATGACTGAAATTCAATGAAACTTTATAGGAAGCTTCACTACTAAGAGGAGATGTGCATACTACCAGCCGGTTATAATGGGATGATTTTTCACAGAGTTATGGCCCTTTGAAATTTTCCATTGTACATATAGTGCAATTCTTGTCCGGGCTATTTCTCAGCAACTAATGACTGCAATTCAATGAAACTTTATGGGAAGCTTCACTACCAAAAGGAGATGTGCATATTATCAGCCGGTTCTCGTCGGATGATTTTTCACATAGTTATTTCTCTTTGAAATTTTTCATTTTACATATAGTGCAATTCTTGTCCGAGCTATTTCTCAGCAACTTATTACGGTAATTCAATGAAACTTTTTGGGAAGCTTCATTACCAACAGGAGATGTGCATATTATCAGCCGCTTATGGTCGGATGATTTTTCACAGAGTTATGGCCCTTTGAAAATTTCTATAAACTGTACATATAGTGCAATTCTTGTCTGGGCTATTTCTCCCCAACTACTGACTGGAATTCAATGAAGCTTCATGGGAAGCTTAACTACCTTGAGGAGATGTGCATGTTATTTGTGGGTTCTGGTTAGATGATTTATTAAAAGACTTATGGCTTTTGAAATTTTTAAGTTG
The DNA here is from genome assembly GCF_020536995.1 of Dreissena polymorpha. Classification (NCBI taxonomy): domain Eukaryota; kingdom Metazoa; phylum Mollusca; class Bivalvia; order Myida; family Dreissenidae; genus Dreissena; species Dreissena polymorpha. The sequence goes on along the minus strand of NC_068363.1, from coordinate 80,778,530 downwards.
CTAAATCATCCATCGTTTGATTTTTGTCCAAAGTTATGCCCCTCAAGACGTTTCCTTTTATCTAAATATATAGTGCAATATTGTGACCAAAAAACTTTGGGGAGCATCACCCGTCTCCGACGGTTTCTTGTCTTATATGGCTATAGATAAAACTTGTTAACACCCTAAAGGTCACATGTATTGTCCAATCTTGGTCAGGACATTTGTTTAAAAGCTATCTTGGATAATTAGAAAATAATTCCGGTCTGTTGAAAAACATGGCCACCAGTGGTCGAGGAATTTATTCTTATATGGCTATAGTAAAACCTTGTTAGCACTCTAAAAGTACCTTTTTAGTTCACTCATCATGAAACTTGGTCAGAACATTTGTTCAAATGATATCTTGGGGCTGCACAGAGCAAGTCCATTCCTTTGTATCTCATGTGAGCGACTTTGTGCCTTTTAGGCCCTCTTGTTTATATAACAACATTTATATGTAATGAGAAATTGCATGAGCAATTAACGTTTGTCATATATGTCTTATCCTTATTTAAAGTTGCTGTCCAGACTTCCTTTGGAAAGTATTAAATACCATAAATAGTCAACAGGATTGAGGAAGGTCTCTTATATTCATACTTTTGACAGGCAATATCTCTCATGTTGCCCAAACGAAATGAACCTTGTTGCTATGGGCTTCTATAAAATTCCATAGTATTGTTAGCTCGGCGTTTTCAGTGAAAACCCGAGGTATTGTCATAGCCAGCTTGTCATGTCGTCCGCCGTCTGCCATCCGCGTCGTGCTAAAACCATAACATTTTGTTGAGGTTTTGAACATAGGCTCTAAAATCAAATTGTTTCCACCTAAGACTTTGAAACTTCATATGTAGATGCACCTTGATGAGTTCTACATGCCACACCCATTTTTGGGTCACTAGGTCAAAGGTCAAGGTCACTGTGACCTTTAAAAACTTAAAATCTGGCAAGCTTTCATTTATCAAAACTGCACCTGTAGCCGAGCGTGGCACCCGTAATGGGGTGCTCTTGTTTACATAAGTGATAACCATATACATAATTTACCTAATAAATGTTTTTTTCTTCACGAAACAAAAACTTGTCATTGTATAGAGAAAAATGTATTTTTATAGTTTATACAGATCAGACTTCTTTGAAGAAAAACTACATATCCTGGGATGAATTTGTTGAACTGTTTCTTTCAAAAGGAATGGTAAGATATTTGGATATTTGATTTTCCCTCTTGGTTATTTAATAGCTCACAGAGCACAATTTGCTCGTGGTGAGCTTTTGTTATCGCCTTTTGTCCATCGTGCCTTGTGTGTCATCAACATTTGCCTTCTTAGCACTCTAGAAGCCACATTACTTGTCCATTCTTCATGACATTTGGTCACAAGATTTGTCCCAATGATATCTTGGACAGGGTCAAAAATGGTTCCGGAAGGTTGAAAACATGGCTGCCAGGGGGCGGGCATTTTTCCTTATATGGATATATTTGGCTGAAGTAAAACCTTTTTAACATCCACATTTATTGTCAGATCTTCATGAAACTTGGTCAGAAGATTTGTCCCAATAATATCTTGCACGACTTTGAAAAAAGTTCCAGTATGTTGAAAAACATGGCCACCGCAGGTGGGGGTAGTATTTTCCTAATATGGCTATAGTAAAAACTTGTAAACACTTTTTATTTCAAATTTATAGTCCAATCTTAATGTAACTTGGTACCGAAAATTTGCTCTAATGATATCTTGGATAAGTTTAAAGTGGCTGTGGTCTGTTGAAAAACATTGCCGCCAACGGCGGGGAATTTTTCCTTATATGGCTTTTGTAAAACCTTGTTATCAATCTAGAGTCCACGTTTATTGTCCGATCATCATGAAACTGGGTCAGAAGATTTGTCCGAATAATATCTTCAACAAGTTTGAAATAGGTTTAAGTTGCTTGAAAAACATGGCCGCCAGGGGGCGGGTAATGTTTCCTTATATGGCTAGAGTGAAATCTTGTTTACACTGTAGAGACCTCATTTATTGTCCAATTTTCATTAAACTTGGTAAGAATATTTGTCCCAATGATATCTTTCAGTTGGACGAGTTGGAAAATAGTTTGGTTGATTGAAATACATGGCCACCAGGGGATGGGGCATTTTTCCTTATAAGACTATAGTAAAAACATGTTTACACTCTAAAACTCACATTTATAGTCCAATCTTCATGAAACTTGGATGAGTTTTGAAAATGGTTCAGGTTTGTTGAAAAACATGACCACCAGGGGGCAGGCCATTTTTCCTTATATGGCTTTAGTAAAACCTTGTTAACACTCTTGAAGCCACATTTATTGTCTGATCATCATTAAACTTGGTCAGAAGATTTGTCGCAATGATATCTTAGACGAGTTTGAAAATGGTTATAGTTGCTTGTAAAATATGGCCGCCAGGGGACGGGCAATTTTTACTTATATGGCTTTAGTTAAACCTTGTCAATACTCCTTTAGAATCCACATTTATTGTGCAATCTTTATGAAACTTGGTCAGAAATTTTGTCTCAATGATATCTTGGAGAAGTTTGAATAAATGGTCCAGTTAAGTTTAAAGTCATGGCCGCCAGAGAGCTAGGCTTTTTCCTTGTATGGCTATAGTAAAAACTTGTTAACACTCTAAAAGTCTCATTTATAGTCCAATCATCATGAAACATGTTCAGAACATTTGGTCTCATGATATCTTGGATGTGTTGGGAAATGGTTCTGGTCTGTTGGAAAACATGGCCACCAGGGGGTGGGGTATTTTTCATTATATGGCTATAGTAAAACCTTGTTAACACTCTAGATGCCAAATTTATTGGCAGATCATCATGACACTTGGTCAGATTTGTCTCAATGATATCTTGGACGAATTTCAAAATAGTTTCAGTTGCTTGAAAAACATGGTCGCCAGGGGACAGGCATTTTTTTAGCTCATCTATTTTTTGAAAAAAAAAAAAGAGCTATTGTCATCACCTTGGCGTCGGCGTCCGGTTAAGTTTTGCGTTTAGGTCCACTTTTCTCAGAAAGTATCAATGCTATTGTATTCAAACTTGGTACACTTACTTACTATCATGAGGGGACTGGGCAGGCAAAGTTAGATAACTCTGGCGTGCATTTTGACTGATTTTGGTTAAGTTTTGTGTTTAGGTCCATTTTTTAGCTCATCTATTTTTTGAAAAAAAATTATGAGCTATTGTCATCACCTTGGCGTCGGCGTCGGCATCGGCGTTGGCGTCCGGTTAAGTTTTGCGTTTAGGTCCACTTTCCTCAGAAAGTATCAGTGCTATTGCATTCAAACTTGGTACACTTACTTACTATCATGAGAGGACTGGGCAGGCAAAGTTAGATAACTCTGGCATGCAATTTGACAGAATTATGTGCCCTTTTTATACTTAGAAAATTGAAAATTTTGGTTAAGTTTTGCGTTTAGGTCCACTTTTCTCAGAAAGTATCAATGCTATTGCATTCAAACTTGGTACACTTACTTACTATCATGAGGGGACTGGGCAGGCAAAGTTAGATAACTCTGGCGTGCATTTTGACAGAATTATGTGCCCTTTTTATACTTAGAAAATTTAAAATTTTGTTAAGTTTTGTGTTTTGGTCCATTTTATTCCGTAAGTATCAAAGCTATTGCTTTCATACTTGCAACACTTACTAACTATCATAAGCGGACTGTGCAGGCAAAGTAATGTAACTCTGACTGGCATTTTGACAGAATTATGTGCCCTTTTTATACTTAAAAAATTTGGTTAAGTTTTGTGTGTTGGTCCACTTTACCCCTAAAGTGTCATAGATATTGCTTTCATACTTGGAACACTCGCAAACTATCATAAGGGTACAGTACAAGGACAAGTTGCATAACTCTGGTTGTCATTTTTACGGAATTATGGCCCTTTTTTGACTTAGTTACTTTGAATATATGGTTAAATTTTGTGTTTCGATCCACTTTACTTCTGAAGTATCATGGCTATTGCTTTCAAACTTCAAATACTTTCATGCTATCATGAGGTTACTGTACCTGGCAAGTTGAATTTTACCTTGACCTTTGAATGACCTTGACTCTCAAGGTCAAATTATTAAATTTTGCTAAAAATGCCATAACTTCTTTATTTATGATTAGATTTGATTGATACTTTGACAAAACTACTCTTACCTGACATACCACAATAGACTCCACCCAAACCATCCCCCGTGCCCGTGCCCTCCCCCCCCCCCCCCGAACAATCCACACCCCCCCCACCCCCCCCCCCCCTATTTTTTTTTTTTTTTTAAGATCATCTCACAAATGACCCCACCCCATCCCCAAATTGTTTTTTTTGGAAACGGTTAAAGAACTAAAATATTTATTTTTATTATTTTATGTTTGTAATACCGTCCAAACATCGCGACTAAGAATACCCCCCGCCCCCCCACCCTCCCCCCCCCGAATTCCCACCCCCCCTAATTTTTTTTTTCTTTTTAAGATCATCTCACAAATGACCACCACACCCTCACACTATACTATACCACCACCCAACCCCCCCGAATCCCCCCCCTAATTTTTTTTTCTTTTTAAGATCATCTCACAAATGACCACCACACCCTCACACTATACTATACCACCCCCCCCCCCCCCCCGCCGAACCCCACACCCCCCCCCCATTTTTTTTTTTTTTTTAGATCATCTCACAAATGACCACCACACCCTCACACTATACTATATTTTTTTGAAACTGTTAAAAAACACAAATATTTATTTTTATTATTTTATGTTTGAAATACTGTCCAACCATCCCACCCAAGAATACCCCTCCTCCCCCCCCCCCCCCGAATTCCCCCCCCCCCCCTTTAATTTTTTTTTTTTTTAAGATCATCTCACAAATGACCACCACACCCTCACATTATACTATACCCCCTCCACCCCACCCCCCCCAATTTTTTTTTTAAACGGTTAAAAAACAAAAATATTTATTTTTATTATTTAATTTTATGTTTGAAATACCGTCCAACCATCGCACCCAAGAATACCCCTCCCCCCCCTCCCCCGAATTTCCCCCCCCCCTTAATTTTTTATTTGTATTTTTTTTAATTTTTTTTTAAGATCATCTCACAAATGACCACCACACCCTCACACTATACCCTCCCCACCCCATCCCCCCCAATTTTTATTTATTTTTATTATTTTATGTTTGAAATACCGTCCAACCATCGCACCCAAGAATCCCCCCCTACCCCCGAATTTTTTTTTTTTTTGCATTTTTTTTTCACATTTTTGGAAGATAATGTAATAAATGTCCACACTATACACCCCTCTTCACTCCACCCCTCCCTCCTTTGTGATTGAAAATGAGAGTCCCTTCACCTTTAAAAAGAAAATAGATGAGCGGTCTGCACCTGCAAGGCGGTGCTCTTGTTTTCTTATACGGCTACAGTAAAACCTTATTAACACTCTAGAGTCCAAATGTATTGTCCCATGAAAGTTGGTCAGAAGATTTGTCCCAATAATATCTTGAACGAGTTATAAAAAAGTTCATGTTGGTTGAAATACATGGCTACCAGGGGCAGGGGTTGGGCATTTTTCCTTATATGTCTTAAGTAAAAACTTGTTAACACTCTAAAAGTAATATTTATTGTTCAGTCATCATGAAACTTGGTCAGAACATTTGTTTTAATGATATCTTGGATGGTTCCGGTCTGTTGAAAAACATGGCCACCAGAGGGTGGGGAAGTTTTGCTTATATGGCTCTACTAGTAAAACCTTGTTAGCACTCTTAAAGTCATATTATAGTTCACTCTTCATGAAACTTGGTCAGAACATTTGTTCTTATGATATCTTGGGCTGCACAGATCTTGTCAGTTCTTTGTATCTTAGGTGAGTGTCTTTGGGCCTTTCATATTTGATAGCACACATTCATGTACTTACCTAATTTATTAAACTCATGAAATCCATATCTTTCATTTACAAAAATATATGCAGTGGCAACATGGTTATACAAATTGACACAAAGTGTACCTTGAACAACTGCAGTGGTTTTTTTTTTTTCCTTTTATCCGGCACCAAAGGCGGAGGAATATAGAATTGGTGTTGTCTGTCTGTCTGTCCCTCAGTCATTCTGTCTGCCCAGCTGTCACAAACTTTTCAGGGCGGTATCTCAGAAACTATATAAGATGTCAACATGAAACTTCATGGGTGTATACATATAAATGAGGAAAAGTGCCATGTACAAGAACCATCGCCCAAAACTTTAGTAAATAAGAGTTATTGCCCTTTGTTGTTTTAGCGTGATATAACTTTGAAGGGCTTTAATTCGGATTCAATGCAATATTTCAACACGAAACTTCATTGGTGTATAGATATGGACAAGAATTAATTTCTTGCACTTGAACCATAAACCTACAGTTTCTTAAAGAAGAGATATTTCCCTTTGTTGTTTGTATGCCCCCCGGATCGAATGATCGGGGTATATTATTTTTGGCCTGTCTGTCTGTCTGTGGAAAACCTTAGTTAAAGTTTTGCAATATTGAATAACTTTTGCAATATTGAAGATAGCAACTTCATATTTGGCATGCATGTGTATCTCATGGAGCTGAACATTTTGAGTGGTGAAAGGTCAAGGTCATCCTTCAAGGTCAAAGGTCAAATATATGGCTTCAAAGCGACGTCAAAACTTTAACCTTGGTCATACATTTTGCAATATTGAAGATAGCAACTTTATATTTGGCATGCATGTGTATCTTATGGAGCTGCACATTTTAAGTGGATAAAGGTCAAGGTCATCCTTCAAGGTCAAATGTCAAATTTATGGCTTCAAAGCAGCGCAATACAGGGCATTGTGTTTCTTACAAACACATCTCTTGTTTTATGTTGCAACTTTTCTAAGCGATGTCTCACCTACCATACAAGATTTCAACATGTAATACATAAAAACAAATATTTTGCACTCTTGTTTTAGCTCACCTGAGCACAATGTGCTCATTGTGAGCTTTTGTGATTGCCTTTTGTCCGTCGTGCGTCGTCTGTAGTGCGTCGTCAACATTACATTTTGCCTTTGAACACTCTAGAGGCCACATTTATTGTCTGATCTTCATGAAATTTGGTCAGAACATTTGTCCCATTGATACCTCCACTGAGTTCGAAATTGGGTCATGCTGGGTCAAAAACTAGGTCACTAGGTCAAAAAAAAAGAAAAACCTTGTGAACACTGTAGAACTCACATTTGATGCCCAATCTTCATGTTACTTTGTCAAAATGTTTGTCTAAATGATATGTTGGTTGAGTTCAAGAATGGTTTCGGTCAGTTGAAAAACATGGCCGCCAGGGGGCGGGCAGTATTCATAATATGGCTATAAAGAAACCTTATGAACACTCTATAAGTCATAATTTTTGCCCAATCATCATGAAACTTGGTCAAAACATTGGTTTCATTGATATTTCAGACGAGTTCCAAAATGGTCCAGATCGGTGAAAAACATGGCCGCCAGGGGGCGGGGCAGTTTTCCTATTATGGCTATAGTAAAATCTTGTTAACACTCTTGGGGGCCACATTTATTGTCCAATCTTCATGAAATTTGGTCAGAAGATTGGTCTGTATGATATCTTGGATGAGCTCGAAAATGGTAACGTTTGCTTGAAAAACATGGCTGCCAAGGTGCGGGGCATTTTTCCTTATATGGCTATGTATGGCTTTAGTAAATTCTTGTGAACACTCTAGATGCCACATTTATTGTCCAATCTTCATGAAATTTGGTCAGAAAATTGGTGTTAATGATATCTTAGATGAGTTCGAAAATGGTTACGTTTGCTTGAAAAACATGGCTGCCAAGGGATGGGGCATTTTTCCTTAGTCCACATTTATTGTCCGATCTTCATGAAACTTGGTCAGAAGATTCATCCCAATAATGTCTTGGACAAGTTAAAAAATGATGCCCGTTGGTTGAAAAACATGGCCGCCTGGGGGCGGCACATTTTTCCTTATATGGCTATAGGAAAACCTTGTTAACACTCTAGAGGCCACATTTATTTTCCGATCTTCATGAAATTTGGTCCGAAGATTTGTCCTAATGATATCTTGGATGAGTTTGAAAATGGTTTCGGTTGCTTAAAAAATATGGCCACCAGAGGGCGGGGCATTTTTCCTAATATGGCTATATATCATGCTTTTGTAAAACCTAGTTAGCACTAGAAGCCACATTTATTGTCCAATCATCATGAAACTTGGTTAGACAATTTGTCCCAATGATATCTTGGATGAGTTCGAAAATGGTTCTGGTTGGTGGAAAAACATGGCCGCCAAAAGGGCGTGGCATTTTTCCTTATATAGCTATAGTTAAACCTTGTTAACACTCTAGAAGCCGTATTTATTGTACGTTCATCATAAAACTATGTCAGAAGATTTGTCCCAATGATATTTTGGACAAGTTCGAAAATGGTTTCAGTTGCTTGAAAAACATGGCCACCAGTGGACTGGGCATTTTTCCTTATATGGACTTATGAATCTTCATGAAACTTTGTCAGTATATTTGTTTAAATGATATCTTGGATGTGTATGAAAATGGTTGTGGTCTGTTGAAAAATGTGGCTGCCAGGGTGTTCACTAGTCATGAAAGTTGGTAAGAACATTTTGTTCTAATGACATCTTGGGCTGCACAGAACAGGTCAGTTCCTTTGAATCTCAGGTGAGCGACTTTGGGCCTTTCAGGCTCTCTTGTTTTAGGATTATACCATATATCAAGGGATTATACCATATAGCAAGGGATTATACCATATAGCAAGGGATTATACCATATATCAAGGGATTTGCAAGCATCCATAAACAACATTTATTTTGTGGGGGAAATTAATTCAACAAATTGATCGTTTTTTTCTCAACTTGTGTTGATACAAAAAGCGATTTAAAGGATAATGATGCAATTATTTGGATATTTGACCGACTTGTGTTTTAACACCTAATAGAGAGTCAGCAACCATCCTTTGTTCGACATAATTCAGGTGTAAACAGAGATGATGACCATGCTTGAAACATGAAAGTGAATTACACAATTATTTGCCTATCTTAAAGTTCGTAATATCTCACAACCATTTTAAGCTCATCTATTTAAATATAAATAAATAAGCTATTGTCATCACCTTGGCGTCGTCGTCAGCGTCGGCGTCCGGTTAAGTTTTGTGTTTAGGTCCACTTTTCTCAGAAAGTATCAACATTATTGCATTCAAACTTGGTACACTTACTAACTATCATGATGGGACTGGGCAGGCAAAGTTAGATAACTCTGGTGTGCATTTTGACAGAATTATGTGCCCTTTTTATAATAAGAAAATTGAAAATTTTGTTACGTTTTGTGTTTGTGTGGTCCATTTTATTCCTTAAGTATCAAAGGTTTTGCTTTCCTACTTGCAACACTTACTAACTATCATAAGGGGACTGTGCAGGAAAAGCTATGTAACTCTGACTGGCATTTTGACAGAATTATAGGCCCTTTATACTTAGAAATTGAAAATTTGATTAAGTTTTGTGGTTTGGTCCACTTTACTCCTAAAGTATCATAGATATTGCTTTCATACTTGGAAACCTCGCAAACTATCATAAGGGAACAGTACAGGACAAGTTGCATAACTCTGGTTGTCATTTTGATGGAATTATGGCCCTTTTTTGACTTAGTAACTTTGAATATATGGTTACATTTTGTGTAAAGATCCACTTTACTTCTAAATTATCAAGGCTATTGCTTTCAAACTTCAAATACTTTCATGCTATCAGGAGGGTACTGTTCCTTGCAAGTTGAATTTTACCCTGACCTTTGAATGACCTTGACTATCAAGGTCAAATTATTAAATGTTGCTAAATTGCCATAACTTCTTTATTTATTAGATTTGATTGATACTTTGACATAACAACTCTTACCTGACATACCACAATAGACTCCACTCAAACCACCCCTCATGCCCCCCCCCCCCCCACCCCATCCCAGAATGCCCCCCCCCCCATTTTTTAAATTTTTTTTTCATTTTTTAAAGATAATCTAATAAATGACTACACCCTCACACTATACCCCCCTCCCCCCACCGCCCACCCCAAATTATATATATTTATGCCCCCCTTCGAAAAAAAGAGGGGGTATATTGCTTTGCTCATGTCGGTCGGTAGGTCGGTCGGTCCACCAGGTGGTTGTCAGACGATAACTCAAGAACGCTTGGGCCTAGGATCATGAAACTTCATAGGTACATTGATCATGACTTGCAGGTGACCCCTATTGATTTTGAGGTCACTAGGTCAAAGGTCAAGGTCACGGTGACCCGAAATAGTAAAATGGTTTCCGGATGATAACTCAAGAATGCATACGCCTAGGATCATGAAACTTCATGGGTAGATTGATCATGACTCGCAAATGACCCCTATCGATTTTGAGGTCACTAGGTCAAAGGTCACGGTGACCCGAAATAGTATAATGGTTTTCGGATGATAACTCAAGAACCCATATGCCTAGGATCATGAAACTTCATAGGTAGATTGATCATGACTCGCAGATGACCCCTATTGATTTTGAGGTCACAAGGTCAAAGGTCAAGGTCACGGTGACCCTAAACAGTAAAATGATTTTCGGATGATAACTCAAGAACGCTTTTGCCTAGGATCATGACACTTCATAGGTACATTGGTCGTGACTCGCAGATGACCCCTATTGATTTTCAGGTCACTAGGTCAAAGGTCAAGGTCACAGTGACAAAAAACGTATTCACACAATGGCTGCCACTACAACAGACAGCCCATATGGGGGGCATGCATGTTTTACCAACAGCCCTTGTTATTTTTTTGATTTTTTGAAACATGGTTAAAAAACAAAAAAAAAACATCCCACCCAAGTATACTCCTCCCCCCCCCAAAAAAAAAAACTTTTTTGTTGCATTTTTTTTGCTTATTTTTGGAAGATAATGTAATAATGACCACACACCCACACCATACAGCCCTCTCCACCCCATCCCTCCCTCCTTTGTGATTGAAGTATTGAGATAGGTCCCTTCACCTTCAAAAGAAAAATAGATGAGCGGTCTTCACCCGCAAAGCGTTGCTCTTGTTATAACTTCCACACAAGTTATACTACAATAATTTACTTATGTTTTCCCCATTTTTTCAGGTTTTGTCAGCTGTCATTTGTGAGAGTTTCTTTCCTGAATCTGATGACAATTCTGGAAAAAACAAAATAATGAAATATGTTTATATAAAGCTTGATCCTGAAAAAGTGAAAGTAAGTATAATTTGTGTAGGTACATAATATTTCTTGATTTAAAGATCAATAAAAAGTGGTAGGGATTTAATTCGTTTTTAATCGTTTTTATGCCCCCGGATCGGAAGATCAGGGGTATATTGTTTTTGGCCTGTCTGTCTGTCATTGTATCAGTCAGTCAGTCATTGTTTGTGTGTGTCACAAACCTTTAACCTTGGTTAATTTTTATTCTTTTTGCAATATTGAAGATAGCAACTTCATATTTGGCATGCATGTGTATCTCATGGAGCTGCACATTTTGAGTGGTGAAAAGTCCAGGTCAAGGTCATCCTTCAAAGTCAAAGGTCAAATATCAATGTATTTTTATGCCCCCTTTCGAAGAAAAGGGGGCATATAGTGATCGGACTGTCTGTCTGTCCGTCTTTCTGTCACACTTTGCGTTTAGGTTTCGAAAAATGCTCATAACTTCTATGTCCCTTGAGATATAACCTTCATATTTGGTATGCATGTGAATATGGACAAGGCCTTTTCATAAGCACAATTTTTTTTCTACCCCTGTGACCTTGACCTTGAACTTAGGGTCTGCGTTAAGGTTATGAAATCTTAGTTTAGGTTTTAATAAATGCTCATAACTTCTATGTCCCTTGAGATATAACCTTCATATTTGGTATGCATGTGTATATGGACAAGGCCTTTCCATACGCACACAAATATTGACCACTGTGACCTTTACCTTGAACTAAGGGTCTGCGTTTAGGTTTCGAAATCTGCGTTTAGGTTTCGAAAAAAGCTCATAACTTCTATCAAGCGTTTATAGGGGGCATAAGTCATCCTATGGTGACAGCTATTGTTCGTTACTAAAACTTTAACAGTCGTTAAAGTTTGGTCATAACTTTTTGAATATTGCAGATAGCAACTTGATATTTGGCTTGCATGTGTATCTCATGAAGCTGCACATTTTGAGTGGCTAAAGGTCAAGGTCATCGTTCAAGGTCAAAGGTCAAATTGATGGCTTCAAAGCGGCGCAATAACATCTCTTGTTAATATCAACATTGCCTTTAGTTTGCTGTAATTATACCCCCACAAATGAAGTTTAGGGGGGTATATAGGAGTGAGCTTGTCTGTCTGTCGGTCTGTTAGTCTGTCTGTCGGTTTGTCATTCGGTCGGTCCGTATTAAATGTGTTCTCTCTAATTCAAGTTGTTTTCACCCGATCTTCACCAACTTTGGTCAGATGTTGTATCTAAATGATGTCTAGTTTTTTTAATGATGGCACATGTGTATAGAGTTAGTATAGATGTATGTTTTCAAAGATGTTCAATTACCTGAATAAAGTAATTATTGAATTTTAGTTGAAATAATTTTATTGAACAGTTAACAAATGCATATCACGCTGAAGTTCTTTTAGGAATCATATGAAATGACAGAAAGCATTTTTTTAGTCAGTTCGTGAAATTTCTGAAGAAATGAGTCAGTTCAAGGATGTGATTCCTCCTCCTTTTAGCTGATTCAATGTCAAAGTTATTTTACAAATCGTTATTAAATTTGCTGGATCTGTAAACATATGAGTTGCATTGTCAATATCTATGTACATAGTTGAACTATCTTTTTTTAAGAAAACGTTTTGTTTGAAGATTTTTTTTGATTTAGTATGTGTATGCATTATAATAAAAAACGGGAAACTAAAACAATATTAAAAATAAATAAATAAAACTTTGCCATTGAGCACCTATGTTATAAACATTAAGATGTAAGAGCCTTGCTGTATATGGCAAGCACTCAGCATTTATAAAACATTTGGTAATCGCATAGTTATTGAGATAAAAAAATCATTTATTTGAATGCTTTTTATTCACATTCATAATCTTTTTCAGGAGTCTTTGGAAAATGGTGCCATACCTCGTCACATAAAGACCAAAGATGGACAAGAATTACACAATATTGATGGCAGCAATGTAAGATACAAAATGTTTCATTTTTGCAATTTAGTGCTAAGTGCATAGTATTAAAAAAAAATCAATAAAAATGACTGATGCATAATTTGCATGAAAAAGGCTTAGATTTATAACCAGGTGAAATAGGAAATCGACTATTTATTTCATTGTGTGACAGCAAGACATAAAGTAAACTAATTTGCAAGGACAATATTAGGTTTGCTATTTCATGTATGGACCACATTCAGATATTATAAATAGGTAATTTATCCCTAGTGATAAACAATTTTTTAGATCACTGTCATTAAAATGACATTTCATTATCCTTAAGATTTAGGCAAGTGTTTAAAAACTTAATTTAAAAAAAAAATAAAATAATTATAACTCAGTTCATAACAACTATTGGATCTTACTGAAATAGCCTGTTTTCCCAAAATTCAGGTGAAGGTACAAGTAGTAGTGAGGATTTGCGGTGATGAAAGCTTTAGAGAACTGCTACAGGACTGCCAGACACGGGGAGTTATTCCACCAGGCCAGCCAATCCAAGTTTTTTCAATGTTCAATAAGTAAGATTGGACTTCACTACTGTTCATGTTTAATATTGTATATCCCTTTCCCACAAAGATACGCTTTTTGACGCATTTGTAGAAAGTTACATTTAATTAAATACCCTTCTTACTAAATTCAAGTTTTAAAGGCTTCATTTCCAGCCCTTAGTTACTGATGAGCAGCAGTTACTCGCAGGCTGTTCTGGTTTTATGCTGTTTGCAAAAGCCATTTGCACTTTGCTTCTTACGGAAGAAATGTATATGCATGACTTTGGGCTACCTCACAATAAATACTTTCATAGAGGGACCTTTTTGATGAAGACCCTGAAAGAGCATTAATCACCCTGCTTAACCCTGTTTTGACCAAAATATTTAGCATCACCTGACGGCTTGGAGCTTTTATAAAAATAAAATGAAATTCCCATCCTTTTTATGGTTGTCATCTACCTACTTAAATAAAAACTGGAATGAAATCTGTGTATACTTGTTAAAAAAGTTGTATTTTTGGTACATAAATGCTGCATTTGCTGTCTATATGTGCCTTTAACCCTTTCCCACTCAGAAGCAAAGTGAAAATGGCTATGTGCAAAGAGCATAAAACCAGAACTTCCTGTGAGTAACTCTCAGTCTGTTCAGGTTTAATACTGTTTGCTACTCATCAGTATCTAAGGGTTGGAATGGAAACCTTTACAACTTTAATCTAGTAGGAAAGGTCTTTAATTAAATTTAACTTACTAAGGGACTTCAAATGGGTTAAAATAGGTATCTAAGTGGTAAAGGGTTAAGTTAAATACATTATGTATGAATGTTCAGGCTTTACTTCGCATACGCTGTGTTCCTGTGTTGTGTGCTGTTGGGCTCCGGCATGACTAGGCAGCTGCGGAAAAAAGAGAAGTTTGAACTTGCTTTAGCCTCACTCAAAAAGACAGTAGAAGAACCTTTGAAGGCAGAGATGTTTGCGGATAGGAAACAGGTACAGTATTATTTATCTTTTAACATACCTTTGAGCCTCCGCCCACTTCAAAAGATTTACGATGCATACGTCATTGTTCTTAAGTCATGAGCCAAATTATATGTTTATCCTTGGAGGTTATTATATGTTTGTCCATGAGAAAATGTCTTCGAGGAATCTGTATGCATGCTGTTTTTATGCCCCCAGATCGAATGATCAGGGGGTATATTGTTTTTGGCCTGGCTGTCTGTCTGTCTGTCATTGTATGTGTGTGTCTGTCCCTTGCTAATAAAATGAAAACTCTTGGGTCTTTGTTCTTTAAACTTCATATGTGCATGCATCTCATTGAGATCTACAATCAAACATGGTTTGAGGTCACTAGTCAATGGTCAAGGTCACTGTGACCTTTACAGTCAAACAGTTATGCTTTTATGTAGTGACAAAATTACAGATGGGGGCATTTGTGTCGTGTGGACACATTTGTTGTTTTTAGCTCGACTTTTATATATTAAATATATATAGTGGAGCTATCCTACTCACCCCGGCATCGGTGTGAGCGTTTGCATGAGCGTGAGCATTTGAATGTTAAAGTTTGCGTACCAACTCAAATATTTTCTATTTCCCTAGACATATTGCTTTCATATTTTATTAATATTTTGCATACTTCTTTACCAACATGACTCCAATCTATAAACAAGAGCTGACAACTGTAACAAGCATTTTGTAAGAATTATGGCCCTTTTTCCACTTAGAATATGCATATAATTGATAAATCTATGTTAAAGTTTGCGTACCACCTCAAATATTTTCTATGTACCTTGTCATATTTCTTTTATATTTTGCATACTTTTTTACCATCATGACCCCAATCTATAAACAAGAGCCGACAACTGTATCAAGCATTTTGTAAGAAATTGATTTATGTTCCCTTTTTAGCTCGACTTTTCGAAGAAAAATGAGAGCTATACTACTCGCCCTGGGGTCGGCATCAGCGTTGGTGAAAGGTTTTTTATAAAGTCAAATAACTTAAACACTTTCAAAGATAATTAACTTAAACTTGAAATACTTCTTTATGGCAACAAGACAATTGTGAATGTCAAGTTGCATAACTCTGTCAGCATTATTTTAAGAGTTATGCCCCTTTTTATACTTAGAAAATTGAATGCAAAGTTGGTTAAGTTTTGTGTTTAGGTCCACTTTATTCCTAAAGTATTAAAGCTATTTCATACTTGCAGCACCTACTAACTATCATAAGGGGACTGTGCAGGCAAAGTTATGTAACTCTGACTGGCATTTTGACAGAATTATGGCCCCTTTTATACCTAGAAAATTAAAAATTTGGTTAAGTTTTGTATTTTGGTCCATTTTACTCCTTAAGTATCATAGCTATTGCTTTTAGATTTGGAACACTCGCTAACTATCATAAGGGGACTGTACAGGACATGGTTGGCATTTTGATGGAATTGTGGCCCTTTTTGAATTAGTAACTTTGAATATTTTGTTAAATTTTGTGTTTAGATGCACTTTACTTCTAAAGTATTAAGGCTATTGATTTCAAACTTTCAATACTTTCTTACTGTCATGAGGGGATTGTACCTGGCAAGTTGAATTTGACCTTGACCTTTGAATGACCTTGACTCTCAAGGTCAAATAAATAAATTTTGCTTAAATTGCCATACTACTTTTACAAAACAACGCTTATCTGACATACCACGATGGACTCCACCCAAACCATCCCCCAGGCCCTACCCCAGAATCCCCCCCCTTTTTCTTATGCCCCTGGTAGCAATTGAACTGTCCATCAGTCTGTGCGTCTGTCCGAAAACTTTAACATAGGCCATAACTTTTGCAATATTGAAGATAGCAACTTGATATTTGGCATGGATGTGTATCTCATGGAGCTGCACATTTTGAGTGGTGGAAGGCCAAGGTTTTCTTTCAAGGTCAAAGATCAAATATATGTCGTCTGTCCGTCCGTCCGAAAACTTTAACATTGGTCATAACTTTTGCAATATTGAAGATAGCAACTCGATATTTGGCATGCATGTGTATCTTACGGAGCAGCACATTTTGAGTGGTGAAAGGTCAAGGTCATCCTTCAAGGTGAAAGGTCAAGGTCAAAGGTAAATTTTGCAATATTGACGATAGCAACTAAATATTTGGCATGCATGCGTATCTCATGGAGCTGCACATTTTGAATGGTGAAAGGTCAAGGTCATCCTTCAAGGTCAAAGGTCAAGGTCAAAGGTCAAATTTTGCAATATTGAAGATAGCAACTCGATAATCGGCATGCATGCTTATCTCATGGAGCTGCACATTTTGAGTGGTGAAAGGTCAAGGTCAATTTTTTTCAAATTTTTCTCTTATTTTTGAATGTTCATGAAATGAATGACCACACCCCCACATTACACTCCCCTCTCCACCCCCTCCCCATCCCCCCACCCAAAAATATATATTTTTATGTCCCCCACTATAGTTGTGGGGGACATATTGTTTTTGCCCTGTCTGTTGGTTTGTCTGTTGGTTGGTTGGTTGGTTGGTTGGTCTGTTTGCGCCAACTTTAACATTTTGCCATTACTTTTGCTATATTGAATATAGCAACTTGATATTTGGCATACATATGAATCTCATGGAGCTGCACATTTTGAGTGGTGAAAGGTCAAGGTCATCCTTCAAGTCAGAGGTCAATATATGTGGCCAAAATCGCTCATTTTATGAATACTTTTGCAATATTGAAGATAGCAACTTGATATTTGGCATGCATGTGTATCTCATGGAGCTGCACATTTTGAGTGGTGAAAGGTCAAGGTCAAGGACATCCTTCAAGGCCAGAGGTCAAATATATGTGGCCTGAATCGCTTATTTTATGAATACTTTTGCAATCTTGAAGATAGCAACTTGATATTGGGCATGCATGTGTATCTAATGGAACTGCACATTTTGAGTGTTGAAAGGTCAAGGTCAATCTTCAAGGTCAGAGGTCAAATATATGTGGCCCAAATCGCTTATTTTATGAATACTTTTGCAATATTGAAGATAGCAACTTGATAGTTGGCAAGCATGTGTATCTCATGGAGCTGCACATTTTGAGTGGTGAAAGGTCAAGGTCGAGGTCATCTTTCAAGGTCAAATATATGGGTCAAAATTTCTCATGTAATGTCACTTCTGCAATATTGAAGCTAGCAATTTTATATTTGAAATGCATGTGTATCTCATGGAGCTGCACATTTTGAGTAGTGAAGGGTCGAGGTCAAGGTCATCCTTCAAGGTCAAATGTCATATAGGGGGACATTGTGTTTCTTAAACGAGTCTTGTTTGAAACATGGTAAAAAAACTAACAACAAATATTTTGTTATTTAATTTATAGCTCATCTATTTTTTGAAAAAAAAAAATGAGCTATTGTCATCACCTCGTGTCGGCGTCGGCGTCCGGTTAAGTTTTGCGTTTAGGTCCACTTTTCTCAGAAAGTATCAATGCTATTGCATTCAAACTTGGTACACTTACTTACTATCATGAGGGGACTGGGAAGGCAAAGTTAGATAACTCTGGCGTGCATTTTGACAGAATTATGTGCCCTTTTTATACTTAGAAAATTGAAAATTTTGGTTAAGTTTTGTGTTTAGGTCCATTTTATTCCTTTAGTATCAAAGCTATTGCTTTCATACTTGCAACACTTACTAACTGTCATAAGCGGACTGTGCAGGCAAAGTTATGTAACTCTGACTGGCATTTTGACAGAATTATGTGCCCTTTTTATACTTAGAAAATTGAAAATTTGGTTAAGTTTTGTGTTGAGGTCCACTTTATTCCTACAGTATCAAAGCTATTGCTTTCATACTTGCAACACTTATTAACTATCATAAGGGGACTGTGCAGGCAAAGTTATGTAACTCTGACTGGCATTTGGACTGAATTATGGGCCCTTTATACTCAGCAAATTGAAAATTTGGTTAAGTTTTGTGTTTAGGTCCACTTTATTCCCACAGTATCAAAGCTATTGCTTTCATACTTGCAACACTTATTAACTATCATAAGGGGACTGTGCAGGCAAAGTTATGTAACTCTGACTGGCATTTTGACGGAAGGAATTATGGCCCTTTTTTGACTTAGTAACTTTGAATATATGGTTAAATTTTGTGTTTCGATCCACTTTACTTCTAAGGCTATTGCTTTCAAACTTCAAATACTTTCATACTATCATGAGGTTACTGAACCTGGCAAGTTGAATTTGACCTTGACCTTGCCATAACTTCTTTATTTATGATTAGATTTGATTGATACTTTGACAAAACTACTCTTACCTGACATACCACAATAGACTCCACCCAAACCATCCCCCGTGCCCTCCCCCCCCCCCCCCGAATTCCCCCCCCCCCCCCCCTAATTTTTTTTTTGTTTTTTTTTAAGATCATCTCACAAATGACCACCACACCCTCACACTTTACCCCCCCCCCCCCAATATATTTATTTTTATTATTTTATTTTTGAAATACCGTCCAACCATCGCACCAAAGAATCCCCCCCCACCCCGGCCACCCCCACCCCCAAATTTTTTTATTATTATTTTTTGCATTTTTTTTCCGCATTTTTGGAAGATAATGTAATAAATGTCCACACCCCCACACTATACACCCCTGTTCACTCCACCCCTCCCTCCTTTGTGATTTAAATTGAGAGTCCCTTCACCTTTTAAAAGAAAATAGATGAGCGGTCTGCACCCGCAAGGCGGTGCTCTTGTTGAAGGTCCGTTCCACCATCCCACCCAAGCTATTGCTATCAAACTTGAAATAAAATCTGATTAATTAGTTTTATGTCTACAAATTTTCAATAGATTGTGGAAAATATACCTAAACTCAGAATCGTCTATAAAGTACAATTTCTTTAAAACATAACCAATCAATATGTTTCAATTATTGTCCTCTTCAACTTAGAATATGACTATATTACCTTGACCTTATTGAATATGAACAATTTCCCCTTGTTGGCTTGCGTTATACTGTCAAGCACTCGAATAGTCGAGCGCGCTGTCTTCTGACAGCTCTTGCTTATTGTCCCCTACCAGTTTCACCGGAGGGGACTTATGTTTTGCGCTCTGTGAGTCTGTCCCACTTTTCTGGATCCTGCAATAGAGATTATGCACGTCATTTCATTTTGTTCCTACGTCAAGAATTTTGGTTGCTACGGCAACAAATAGACTAGAAATACTTATGAAAATGGTGGATCCTGCACACTTTTGTGGATCCTGCGATAACTTTAAAAGTTCTTAATATTTTTTTCATGAAACTTAAAACATTGATAGATGGCAATATGGACATTATTCACGTCATTTCTTTTGGTTCCTACGTCAAAAATTCTGGTTACTATGGCAAAAAATAAAAAAATAAAAATAAATTCTGTCTGACAATGTTGGAGCCGGTAGGGGACAAATATTGCTTGGCAATAGTCTTGTTCGTTTAATATTGAAGAAGCCCGACTTCAGTAATATAATTTGTCTGAATTGTACATGTTCAAATATTTTTGTTTGTGTTGTTGACTGTTGCAATGCGGTTAAATGATTGCAGTTCCCTTCTTTTATCTGTTATTTTAGTCAGAGATAGTGAATTTGATGATAAATGAAAAGCCCTAGTAATATTATATCTCTTTTCAAAATGATAATATTTTAGATTTAATCATAAAGATACTCACTATTTGAACGCCTTGTTAATGTTTTTTTATTGTCCCTTTTACCAAGTAAAGGAGGTATAATGGAATCGCTATGAACATCTATAAGACTGGTTTTCTGATCTAACATCTGTATGTCTCTCCGTGAATAGACACAAACAAGACCTTAGATGTTCACCTAAACTTTTTATCCCCCGTCAAATGCGGATGGATATAGAATTGGGCTTGTTCGTCTGTCACTCTGTCAGTCCATCCGTTTGTCACAAAACTTTTAGGGCTATATCTCAGAAACTACTGTCAAAACTGAGAACAGCGGTCAGTCAAGGAAAATGGCCAAAGTGACAGTTGTCGACGAGTGACTGCTATTCTCGAATCACCACTTTTTAGATGTTTGCTCAGTTTGTAGTATTGCTGCATTGTTACCCCACCCAGTCGTTTGCACTCAGAGTAAAACAAAGGCTAATTGCCGATAACTAAGCATAGTAAAATAAATAATTTATATTAAATAATACTGAATAATGTCTTATAAATTGATTTAATTTATAACTATTTTAATGTCATGAATACCTTACTGGCTATCACTATAGCTATTTCCTCCGAAGGTGGGTTAGTTATCCGGAATTTTCTGGAGCCGACACTGACATTGCCCAAGATTTAGACTGACCCAGAACACATTATGTCACATGGCTTAGCTAAACCGATTTCACCAAGAATCATTCTACTTCCGGATACTATGACATCAACAACACCATTTTGATATTCTCAGAAAATCGATTTGTTCATTGTGTATAAGTCGGGTTTTGTTCAGAGAATTTTAATGATTTTTCTGCAAATCATTATCTGTGTTATTTTCATTGTATTGTTTGGCCTTTTGTGTAATTATGCCCCAAACACGGTTCTTACGGTCACGTGAAGGGAGAGTAGGATACACACCCTTCTTGCCTTTCATGTGACCGCTGCATGCCGGGTCGCAAATGCTCATTCTGCGGAGAATGGTCAGATGTGATCTGGCGTAAGGCTAGGATATGTAGGACGTTTCAGAGCCAAAAGCGTGGAAACAGATCATCTAGATCTTGCTCGAGTTGCTCTTTGGCATCTGGTTGGAGTTGGGAAAGTCTGGCTTGCCATGACTTTTCCCCACCCGTCCTCGACCACGTGGCTCCGGCAACTGGTCGGCCTTTGATTGGTCCATTCACCGGTCAGCTTATTACCGGTCTGGTCACCGAACAGCCTTTGACCGGTCCGGTCACTAGTCAGCCTATGACTGGTCCGGTCACTGGTCAGCTAATGACTGGTCCGGTCACCGATCAGTCAATTAAAGGTCCAGACTCCAGTCAGTCCTTTACCAGTCTGGTCACTGGTCAGCTTATGACCTGTCCGGTCACCGGTCATACTGTGGCCTGTCCCGTCACTCTGTGTTTGGCGCTACCACTGGTCTTTCCATTTTGCCAGGCCATATCACTGGTCATGCAAGCCCTTCCTTGAGGAAAAGAGTCGCTGCACTTGTGTCACGCTCTGTTCAACCGTATTACAACATCCGGCTAGACATTGACACGACATTGTCGGCACTTCACACCCGTAGGCTCAGTCGCGTTCCTACTCTTTGCCACAGACGCAGACGTGAAGCGTCAGATGTCTCTGGCCATTCCTCCTCCTCAGACTCGTCGAAGGACTTATCGTCTGCTTTGATGAGCCCTTATCACTACCGAAGTGGACATCGGGCACGCTGTCCTTCTCCGAGCAGTTCTCGGCGTCGATCCTTTCGCAGGCAATCACACCAACGCTTGGGGAGATGCTACTCCAGGAGACCTCATTCCCAGCGTAGCCGAACAGTGTCTCGGCCCCTCCTCACATAGTCACTCTTGGACCCCCCAGTCCCCTTGGCAGTCCTCCTCTGGTTCCTTGATGGAATCTCAGGGCTCCCTTCCACGTGCGCAGTCTCCAAAATGTCCTCCACACACATTTCAGCAGCTTCTACAGCCACTGGACCTATTTTGTCTATGAACACAAGTTTGTTTAACTCTCAGGCTCCAGGGTCAGGGGTTCACCTCGCCACCACAGCTACCTTTTCAGCCCCATGGGTGTCTTCTACGTTGCCTAGATGTATACCCCTGGATGCTACCCCATTGAATCAAAATACATTTTGGATTCAGCAGTCTTCAGGACACTTTGTGCCCTTTACTACTGATTCTCTGCCGACAACCGGTGGTTTCCAAAGTCAGTCCGCTGACTTGGTCTCTGGTCGGCCTTCCTTCCCAGCTCTTTTCATTCTGGTGCCGGCAAATGATCCATTGATGCTAGAAGGTCGTGAAATACCTCCCTCGGGTATTCCTCCTACTGTCTTCGCCAGCTACATGCAAACCACTGGGTTTGTTGACGGTTCGGCTGAAGCGGACTTGGAGGCTAACGTTGAGGCTGAACATTACTATTTGGCCTCTATTCATCAGGTCTGTAAACTTATGTTCAAGACCCTAGATGATGACTTTTGCCCTCGCCCTTCCCTGTCGGCTACAGGCTCTGGGGTCACCATCACGGAACTGGTGGCCTGAAGACATGAGCCCGACAGGATAAGCAAGGCGACGTCTCGAGGCAACTTCCGCCTTCCAATCGGCTTGACAACAATGTCTGTCTTCGAGTCACTGGAATACACAAATAAGCCTACTCCATCACCATGGAAAGACCCTAAGGACCTGGCTGAGTCTAAACCTCTTGAAGGCGGTAAAAGCTACAAGTCCCGGGTACCTGACCCAACCACCGTTTTGGACCTTTCCAAACTGCCGGCTCTGGATCCTGACATAAACAAGCTTTCTCTTACTATGCCAGTTGCTTATACCCAGATCTCAGTTCTTTATTCCATGTTGGAGAATTGGGAACTAAGAGAGCGCAGATCCATAGGTCTGGCTAACCAGCTAGACCTCATGGCGGCCACTGCCTTGGATATGGCTTGGGAGCTGTTGGAATCAGTTCCAGAGGAACACCGGGCCTTATTAATTCATCTTTCGCGGACGACGCAGTTTTTGTCACATAATTCTGCTTCTTCAATGTCTGAAATGCTAAGGTTCCGGAGAGAATGCATCCTCTCGCGGCCTCCAAATATCCTGTTGGAACCAGTTGTGAACTCGCTCAGAACTGCTCCTTTCACAGTTGATTCCCTTTTTGGAGGCAGGATACAGGCGGCAATTACGGCTGACTGTGAAGACCAGATCCATGCTTCTTTAGCGAGAAACAACTCTAGCCAGCGCCAAGGGGCTTTTAAGCGTCCAGTGTCTAAGTCCCTGGCAGCCCTGCCGGCCAAGAATGCTAAGAAAAACAACTTTTTCCCTAGCTGTTCTTCTATTCTGCCTCCGGCCCCAAACAGGCCGTCTTTCTATCAAAACAGGCCGTCTTCCTATAAGTTTTCTGGTAAGGACTCTTGGAAAAGGGCAAACCGAAGCCGGATCAGAAGACTTTCAAGCCTTCAACGGGGCCAGACTTCTGCACTTCGCAAATATATGGCTCCAAATAACTTTGGATGCGTTGGTTCATTCCCTTGTTACAAAAGGCCTAACTTTTCAATTTGAAAAAAGGCCTCCAATTTCCCGCGTCTCCATAGATCTGATATCGCCGAATCCACAAATTCCAGATTCCATTCTCGGACTCTTGGAAAAACAGGCGGTAGAAAGGGTTCACGACCCTTATTCAGCAGGATTTTACAGTCACCTATTCCTGGTTCAAAAGAAAAGAGGCTCCTGGAGACAGGTCATAGACTTAAAAGTGTTCAACACTTTTTTCTTGTCAAACAGACTTTCAAGATGGAGACTCCTGCCTTCATACGAAACTCCATCAAACTCATGAACTGGGGATTGTCCTTGGACCTGGAAGATGCATTCTTCCATGTTCCTATCCCTCACAACTACAGGAAGTACCTGCGCTTGGCCTTTCGAGGCCAGGTCTACCAGTTTCAGGCCATGTCCTTTGGGTTGGCTACAGCCCCACGAGTTTTTACCACACTCTAGCCGCAGTCGGCCCATACCTCCAAATACACAGAACTCTACTTCTTCAGTATTTCGTTGACTGGCTCTTACACCAACTTGATCGTCAACTGCTTCTGCTGAACTTAGATTTCTCCTGAACGGAACTCCTCTCGTAAGGGCTCCTTCTCAATGATGTAAAATCAGACCTCATTCCTTCTCAGGATTTCACCTTCGTGGGAATGAATTGTTTTACCCACATCAATCGGGTCAGGATCTCGCGTTAATTTGTTATAGACCTCCTCCTATGGGTCAAATTGGCTCTGTCCCAATCTCACATCACAGCTCAAGAATTTCAGTGCCTCAACAGCATCCTGAGCTCTGTAACCGACTTTGTGCAGCTGGGATGTTTCTTCCTATTCAGCACTATCACTATCTCTCAGCTTGTTGAGAATTATCTCAGGATAATCTGCTTACACAGATTCCCTTCCTTCTGTCCTTAGCCTCCACCTTCAGTGGTGGCTAGACAAGGAGACTCTCTTGGCAGGAGCACCGCTTCTTTACCCGCAACCTTCCTTATATCTCATAACGGATGCGAGCAAGGAAAGTTGGGGCGCTCACCTGGAACCACTCAGCCTGATAATCTCAGGAATGTGGTCTTCTCAGAAGTCTCACCTGCACATCAAAAATCTCGAAATGCAAGCAGTCTTTCGAGCTGTATCTTATTTCCAATAACATCTTCGGTACTCCTATGTGATGGTGTCAACAGACAACACATCATTCATGGCTTACATCCAGGCACAGGGGAGGGGAACACACTGTCACTCCCAGTATCTGGAAACCAGGAACTAACTCATTCTTTGCAAGAGCTTCAACATCTCTCTCTCGTCCAAACAAATACCAGGTCGTCTTAACACCCTGGCTGATGGTTTGTCTCGCAAACACCAGTTACCGGTTCTTTCGTCGGAGTGGACACTTCATCAGGAAGTGGCCAACCAAATTGTTCTCACGTTCGGTCATCCACTGGTTGACCTGTTTGCGACCATAGGCATCTACAGATGTCCTCTCTACATGAGTCCAGTTTACGACCCAGCAGCGTGGCCAGTAGATGCTCTTTGGTTCCAACTAGACGCTTACGCTTATCCCCCACCAATTGCAAACTCTTCTCTGACTGGTGTATTCGAGTGCAAATTGATCCCCTCAATCCCTGTGCTAGAAGCTTAGCAGATTTTCTCATCTACATCTTTGATAATAAGAAACTTTCTTTTAGCTCCATCAAAGGGAACAAATCTATGCTTTCGCTTACCTTGGCTTTTGGTAAGTCATCACAAGTCTGTGCTAACCCAGCCATTTTGGAACTGATCCCAGCCATGGAACTTCACCCCCCACCCCCCCCCCCCCCCTCCGTTTCTCGTTCCCTTACCCCTTACAGTTTTGATATAAAAACTAAAATTCGATATAAGTTTTGTGTTTTGGTCCACTTTACTCCTAAAGTATCATAGATATTGCTTTCATACTTCGAACACTCGCAAACTATCATAAGGGGACAGTACAGGACAAGTTGCATAACTCTGGTTGTCATTTTGATGGAATTATGGCCTTTTTTTTACTTAGTAACTTTGAATATATGGTTACATTTTGTGTTTAGATCCACTTTACTTCTAAAGTATCAAGGCTATTGCTTTCAAACTTCAAATACTTTCATGCTATCATGAGGGTACTGTACCTGGCAAGTTGAATTTTACTTTGACCTTTGAATGACCTTTTATTGTTTAAAAAAATTCCCCCTTTGGTCAAGAGTGAAATTGCCTATGGTTTCCTTTTTTTATTTACTTATAAAATATAACTACTGCATTTGGATTTATGAGTCACTGGTGTGAACAGTTTTCATTTACATTGATAATTAAAATCCGAGCACACTCTGTATGACCTAAATCGTGTGGTGTTAAATTAATAATATTTCAACTGGTTAACAATTTGTTATTTCAAATGGTCAATTAAGTACTGAGTTTGCAACACGGAAACAGAGCAATCTGTGTCATGTAGCATGTAGCAAAAAAAAATGTCGCAAGTAGTCCAGCATATATGGTTGCATTTTATCACATTCGCTAATGTTTTAAATTAAATAGCATTGTACAAATGTGATATGTTTTCCAATTTAATGTTTACGTTTAAGGTTTTTCTGAAAGACATCGGTGGTTTGCATGATGCCAAGGCCGAGCTTCAGAAGGTTGTAAACTACTTCAAAAATCCCTCCATGAACATGGTAGGTGAAAACTAGTTCAAGTCCTAAGTTCATTAATTTTGTCTCACTCTGAGTAAACGGGGCATAACCCTTTGCATGCTGGGAAATTTGTCGTCTGCTAAAATGTTGTCTGCGGAATTTCTAAAATTAGCATTTTCCTTGATTTTTTATCAAAGAATACTATCAGAATAGCAAACAGTTTTGATCCTGATGAGACGCCATGTTCTGTGGCGCCTCATCTGGATCAAAACTGTTTGCAAAGGCCTTCAAAATTTGGTTCCAGCACTGAAAAAGTTCATTCATGTGTGTATATAATCAGTGGGTACATTTTTTATGCCCCCATATCGAATGATCGGGGGTATATTGTTTTTGGCCTGTCTGTCATTGTATGTGTGTGTCTGTCCCAAAACTTTAACCTTGGTAATAACTCGTGCAATATGGAAGATAGCAACTTCATATTTGGCATGCATGTGTATCTCATGGAGCTGCACATTTTGAGTGGTGAAAGGTCAAGGTCATCCTTCAAGGTCAAAAGTCAAATATATGAGTGTAAAGCGCAGTAGGGGGCATTGTGTTTGTTTTGTTTTCATTGAAAATCAGGTCTGGTAATCGGCCCCATTCCCAATTGAAAAAAGAATTTTTCCCAAATGAGCGTTAAAAATTCCCAATAGAAGGTTTAAAAAACAACAACACAAAGAAACATTTTGTTTCAGTTTAGATCTCAATATTTTGTTCATCTCTCATCCATAGTAGTTCTACCTTAGTAAATATAATACTGAAAACACTTGTATTCTAAATTGTGAAGCATTTTTTAGCAAACCAACAACAGCACTAATTTCCCAATTTTAGTTTAAACGCCGCAAATTTTCCCAATCCAAAGGGAGCTAACCCCATTCCCAAAATGGTAGAGAAACACACTGAAAATGTCATCATAGCACCAGCTTATCAGAGACTACACTTTCCACTTTAAAGTTATTTTTCTTTTAACCCTTTCAGTGCGGGAACCGAATTTTGAAGGCCTTTGCAAACAGTTTGGATCCAGATGAGACGCCACAGAACGTGGCGTCTCATCAGGATCCAAACTGTTTGCTATTCTGATAATATTCTTTGAAAAAAATCGAAGAAAATGCTAATTTTAGAAATTCAGCAGACAACATTTTAGCAGACGACAAATTTCCCAGCATGCAAAGGGTTAAAGGAAGTCTGTTCCTAGTGAATATCCAGTATTGGCAGAAAATGCAGTCAGTACAGGCTAATTTGGGAAAACACTTTACATACATACATTAAGCCCTGTTTTCCAAGAACATGTCCCAAATAGATGTATTTCATGTGTGACATTCGCACCAAAAGTTACAGTTGACGTAAATGACATTTTTTTTAAAGACAGCGATCAACAGCATCTATTTAATGCAAAATTTACATGACCCAAAAATAATCTATTGCCAATTGTAGTGTGTTTTATGCCCCATAGAAGGTAAGGTGTGTGTCGGGTATTACAAATTTTCTGGTCAGTTACATTGTGATCCTACCTTGAAGGATTTTAAAATTCAGATTATTTTTCTGTATGGCTGGAAAATGTTTTAGATTTACTGTAGTTCTCCTTAGTGGATGGTCAGGGTATCAAATAAAGTCAAAGTTCATGACTTTTAAAAAATTTTAACCAGGTTTTCCGAAGGAAAATACTGGTTATTAGATTGGCGATGTCGGCGGGCGGGCGGGCGGGCAGGCGGGCGGGCGGGCGGAACAAGCCTGTCCGGGCCATAACTTTGTAGTTCATTGTCAGATTTTAAAATCATTTGGCACATTTGTTCGCCATGATTAGACGGTGTGTCGCGCGAAAGAATTACGTTGATATCTCCAAGGTCAAGGTCACAATTAAGTTTGAAGGTCAAAAATGGCCATAAATTAGCTTGTTCGGGCCATAACTTTGGCGTTCATTGTCAGATTTTAAAAATCATTTGGCACATGTGTTCACCATCATTAGACAGTGTGTCACGCGAAAGAATTACGTCAATATCTCCAAGGTCAAGGTCACAATTTGAGTTTGAAGGTCAAAAATAGCCATAAATGAGCTTGTCCGGGCCATTATTTTGTGATTCATTGTGAGATTTTTAAATCATTTGGCACATTTGTTCACCATCATTAGACAAGAATCACGTCGATATCTCCAAGGTCAAGGTCACAATTTGAGTTTGAAGGTCAAAAATAGCCATAAATGAGCTTGTCTGGGCCATTACTATGTCATTTATTGTGACATTTTAAAATCATTTGGCATATTTGTTCACCATTATTGGACAGTGTGTCGCGCGAAAGAATTACGTTAATATATCCAAGGTCAAGGTCGCCACAACTAAAAATAGATTGATTTTGAAACAACTATGTAACTATGAGCAATCAGTAACAATGCACATTTTGATTTTGAGTTGTCTCTCTTTATCAGACTTTTTTTTTCTAATTGAAATCAAGGTCAATTTTACACAAGGGGGTTAACAATACACATTTTGAATTGTCTCCCTTTATCAGACTTTTTTTCAACTGAAAACCTGGTTTTGTGACAATTTTGTCCCTTGTTTCCTTTAGACTCAGTAACTTTTCAATGTCTGCAACGGTTTAAATATTATAAAATGGTTTTTAACCACAAGTGTTGGGCGTGTGGCCAATGAAAAATGTTGTTTTATGACAAATTGATAGTTTTTCAGTGAATTGGCCACGTGCCCAACTCCTATGATTTTTAACAAGATGCTTGGGCCAGATGGAGTATCTTGTTCAACTATCATGCTCCTCAGTGATATGTAAAGGTGTCAAAATACATGGTCAAAAGTAATGAATTATAAATAATTTAAATGGGTGAGACAATATAAATATACATGTTTTTCCCAATTTTTGTACAATTTGTTTTATACCATCCCCATGCTCCTTTTTTCCAGTTCCTTTTTATACGCCCAATATTATAGTTTCACCGTTTCTAGGCGGGCAGGCGGCGTCCACAGCAGTGTCTGCTCTCTAATTAAAATAGCTTTCATCAGATCTTCACCAAACTGAGTCAGAAGTTGTATCTAGACAATATCTAGGTCATGTTCAAATATAGGGCATGCCGGGTCAAAAACTAGGTCATGGGCTCACTAAGTGCATTTCAAGGATTTAGATTGGGATCCGCTCTGTAATTGAAGTAATTTTCATCTGATCTTCACCAAACTTGGCCAGAAGTTGTATCTAGACAATATCTAGGTCATGTTCGAATATGGGTCATGTCATGTCAAAAACTAGGTCACGGGGTCAATTAGTGCATTCAAGGATTTAGCATGGTGTCCGCTCTCTAATTGAAGTAGTTTTCATCTGATCTTCACCAAACTTGGTAAGGAGTTGTGTTTAGACAATATCTAGGTCATGTTCAAATATGGGTCATATCGGTTAAAAAACTAGGTCACGGGGTCACTAAGTGCATTTCAAGGATTACGCATGGTGTCAGCTCTCTAATTGAAGAAGGAATCATCCGATCTTGACCAAACTTGGTCAGAAGTTGTATCTAGACAATATCTAGGTCAAGTTCGAATATGGGTCATGCTGGCTCAAAAAACTAGGTAACAGGGTCACTTAGTGCATTTCAAGCATTTAGCATGGTGTCAGCTCTCTAATTAAAGTAGTTTTCATCCAATCTTCACCTAATTTGGTCAGAAGTTGTGTCTAAATGATAACTAGGTCAAGTACAAATATTGGTCATGCCGGGTCAAAATCTAGGTCATGAGGTCACTTACGGTAGTACATTTCAAGCATTAAATATGGTGTCCACTCTCTAATTGAAGTAGTTTTCATCCCATCTTCACCAAATTTGGTCAGAAGTTGTGTCTAGATGATATGTAGGTCAAGTTCAAATATGGGCCATGGTAAAGTTATCAAGTTGTTCAAAACCTTTAAATGGGCGTATCTTGTGACAGTTTGGCACTCTTGTTTTTTTGTTATTTCATGTACCTGTTATAAGCTCCTTGTACAGAACAAGTTTAACAAACATTAAAATGTCATATCTAGTGACACACCTTGTTTTGAACTTTAAATGTAACAATGTTAATTTTGTAAATATATGTAAGGTGCGACTTTGATTTTGAATTTAATTAAATATACATGTACCGGTATGTACATTCAATTAAATTTAATGTTCTGTTGGAAACGCTGTCTCTAGAGTTCAGTCATTTTATAACTTTGAAATCAACACTTGCTATCAGAAAAATCCAAATCTCACTGGATCTGCTGTTTATGTGTATTGAAAATGAACTGCATCTTAGGACAACAGGGTTAACCCATTTATGTCTAGCGTCTAGAAAAAATGCCTTGGCAAACAGCATAGACCCAGATGAGACGCCGCATGATGTGGCGTCTCATCAGGGTCTGCGCTGTTTGCTTAAAGGAATTTCTGTAAGAAATATTCTAAATATAGAAATAAATATACTAGACATCCCTTATTTTGGAAATAAATTGATCCAATTTTGAAGGATGGGAGAGTGCACTTGGCATAAATGGGTTAAATGCATGTGCATAATTTAAAGTGTGGTCTGCACAGGCTTATCAGGGATAACACTCCATCTTTACTGGAGTTTGCTTTAGAAGGGAATCCCTTGAAATCAAATATTCCATAAAAGCTTATTGTTATCCTAGTCCCTTATTACTCTGTGTTGCCTTCACAGGCTTATATTGGATGACACAATATAACACACGCATTGAGCCTGTGTTGCCTTCACAGGCTTATATTGGATGACACAATATAACACATGCATTGAGCCTGTGTTGCCTTCATAGGCTTATATTGGATGACACAATATAACACACGCATTGAGCCTGTGTTGCCTTCATAGGCTTATATTGGATGACACAATATAACACACGCATTGAGCCTGTGTTGCCTTCACAGGCTTATATTGGATGACACAATATAACACATGCATTGAGCCTGTGTTGCCTACACAGGCTTATATTGGATGACACAATATAACACATGCATTGAGCCTGTGTTGCCTACACAGACTTATATTGGATGACACAATATAACACACGCATTGAGCCTGTGTTGCCTTCACAGGCTTATATTGGATGACACAATATAACACATGCATTGAGCCTGTGTTGCCTACACAGGCTTATATTGGATGACACAATATAACACATGCATTGAGCCTGTGTTGCCTACACAGGCTTATATTGGATGACACAATATAACACACGCATTGAGCCTGTGTTGCCTTCACAGGCTTATATTGGATGACACTATATAACACACGCATTGAGGTTGGTTTTTACAGAGAGAGGCTAAGATTTTTTTGAATACCTGCTAATTTCATTGCATATGAAATAGGACCATTTGTTGAGCTACAAATACCAACATGTGTCAAGGGGGTGTCTGACTGATTCA
The DNA here is from genome assembly GCF_020536995.1 of Dreissena polymorpha. NCBI lineage: Eukaryota > Metazoa > Mollusca > Bivalvia > Myida > Dreissenidae > Dreissena > Dreissena polymorpha. The sequence continues at coordinate 80,746,625 of NC_068363.1, read as the reverse complement.
TTTGATATTTCATAAGTACAATTCAGCACTTTTTTCCCCTCTTGACAAAGTACCTGAAAACGGCACTTTCCCAATTATGAAAAGTCAATTATTGCTGTAAAAAAATCCAATTGAAGGTTTGAATTTTTTTTTTTTTTAAGTCACATTTAGTTAGTTTCCCTATGCAGTTCTATGGCTTGATCCCAAGTAAATATACTATTGACAACTTGACAACACTTAGTTATCAATTTTAAGTATTTGGGAGCAAAAAATAAAATACACCATATATATAAAGACTTCAAGAGGCGAATATTCCCAATGTAAGGGGTTTTCGTGCATATTTTTTCCAATTGGGGTGCTGCCGGTACTTTTCTAAATTGACCAAAAAAATCACATACAATGTGGGAGATTTTGATTTTAAGACCAGAATAGCTGTTTCTGTGTGTGAAGACCTGTACAATGTTGTTTAAGGTTTTCCAAGCATCGAGGAACATCTTAGTGACAGGGACAGCTGGCACAGGAAAGAGATCTCTTATAAGGGCCCTTGCTTCGGAATGTCAAGTCCCACTGATATCGGAACTGCAGATTTTCATGCATTTGCTGGACTTCTATCTGGATTTAAATAGTAAAGGTAATTTTTCAATATTGTGATTCTGATTGTTGTTTGGAATTTATATCTTTACGACATCCAAATAAAACTAGCTTTTAAAACGTTAAATTGCAATTAATATGCTTGAGTATTTAGTGAATTCACTATTCACTATTATTAACAATACAACTCACCCAGATGTCGGTGTTGGTCAATTGCTCTAGGTAAGGTAAATGTGAAGTTGCAATAATCCAAATCCCAGGTATTGACCCTCCGGGTCGCTGGGAGATGCAAATTTAAAAGGTTTTTTCAATGTCAGCTCGCAGCCTGGATATCCAGGCGGCACTTCAATTGGTAATATCAGAAACATTTACTATGCTCTTGCATAAATAGACACAATTCATAAATATATCCCTTAAAAGCGAATAAGAACAAATAATTTGATATGGTTGGCTCACATAATAATGATATTAATCCAAGTTTCAAACACTTCGGTGGCAGGGTACGCACAGACCTTGAAAAGTGCCTGAATTTCAATGTTCTCCTTGAAAAGTGCTTATAAAGGCTGTGGAGTGCTTAAAAAGTGCTTATTTGCATATAAACTTAAAAATGCTTGAAAAGTGCTTATTTTGGGCTTCAAAAGTGCTTGAAAAAAGTACCAAGGGTAAAAATATATAATTTCATATATTTTTCATTAGTCCAAATTCGTTGTTTTTTTTCACAATTTTATATGACAGTTCTGATCTGTTTATACTGGAAGGCCACATAAGAGTGCATATAGAACATTTAGAATACATATTCAATACAAATAACAGGTTTTGTTTTGGTATGTGTAATGCCTTTGGTCAAATACTATATCATAATGAAATATCTTACTTTTAGTTAAACAGTGTTACTTTAGCAGGGTAGTGCAGACTGTTGTAAGTCACTTAGAATGTTAAGCAAGAAGATACCAATTTAACGAAAAAGGTTGTCAGTATTGGACACAATAATATACAGTTTTTAGTTGGTCGGACTAAAAAGTGCTTGAATTTGGATTTTTATGCCCCCGGATCGAAAGATCGGGGGTATATTGTTTTGGCCTGTCTGTCTGTCATTGTGTCATAGTGTGTCCCAAAACTTTAACCAAGGTTAAAGTTTTGCAATAACTTTTGCAATATTGAAGATAGCAACTTGATATTTGGCATGCATGTGTATCTCATGGAGCGACACATTTTGAGTGGTGAAAGGTCAAGGTCATCCTTCAAGGTCAAAGGTCAAATTTATGGCTTCAAAGTGGCACAATAGGGGGCATTGTGTTTCTGACAAACACATCTCTTGTTTTCCCTTGAAAAGTGCTTAAAAAGTGCTTGAATTTCATTGGAGAATTTCTGAATGAACCCTGGGTGGTGCATGAAAATGTGAAAAGTTTTGAAATAGACTGCGTAGAGTATTCCGAATTTGAAAATATGACAACAACTATCTTAGGAATCTTCTGCGAGATAGGTCTTGTAAACAACCAATCGGAATACATGGTCTATCTCTAGAACCTCAGTTAGATACATCAAATCGTCAATTTAAAACTTTAGCTTTGTGTTTGATAACAGATTTTTATCACGTTCATGTTTTGAGCATTTCTCCAGAAATGACACACACATTGATGTCGATGGCAACATGTAGTTTATTTGTAACGATGTATTGGGTTGATTGAACTTGATTTAAGAGACATTCTTGGGACGTATTTTTTTTAATGTAAAAAGCTTTTATCAGACAGAATTTTGAGCTGTGCATATTATGTACATATAATATAAAGCCTAAAGCATTCATGAGGAACTAGGTAAAGCCCCAGTCCCATGCAGATGCCCGTTACACATGGTTCATATCCGGGATGATCCAGCATGTGAGTGTAACTAAAGTAGTAACAGATACCTTTTTAGCTCATCTATTTTTTGAAAAAAAATTATGAGCTATTGTCATCACCTTGGCGTCGGCGTCGGCGTTGGCGTTGGCGTCGGCGTCCGGTTAAGTTTTGCCTTTAGGTCCACTTTTCCCAGAAAGTATCAATGCTATTGCATTCAAACTTGGTACACTTACTTACTATCATGAGGGGACTGTGCAGGCAAAGTTAGATAACTCTGGCGTGCATTTTGACAGAATTATGTGCCCTTTTTATACTTAAAAAATTGAAAATTTTGGTTAAGTTTTGCGTTTAGTTCCACTTTTCTCAGTAAGTATCAATGCTATTGCATTCAAACTTGGTACACTTACTTACTATCATGAGGGGACTGGGCAGGCAAAGTTAGATAACTCTGGCATGCATTTTGACAGAATTATGTGCCCTTTTTATACTTAGAAAATTGACAATTTTGGTTAAGTTTTGTGTTTAGGTCCATTTTATTCCTTAAGCATCAAAGCTATTGCTTTCATACTTGCAACACTTACTAACTATCATAAGGGGACTGTGCAGGCAAAGTAATGTAACTCTGACTGGCATTTTGACAGAATTATGTGCCCTTTTTATACTTAGAAAATTGAAAATTTGATTAAGTTTTGTGTTTAGGTCCACTTTATTCCTACAGTATCAAAGCTATTGCTTTCATACTTGCAAGATTTATGAACTATCATAAGGGGACCGTGCAGGCAAAGTTATGTAACTCTGACTGGCATTTGGACGGAATTATGGGCCCTTTATACTTAGAAAATTGAAAATTTGGTTAAGATTTATGTTTTGGTCCACTTTACCCCTAAAGTATCATAGATATTGCTTTCATACTTGGAACACTCACAAACTATCATAAGGGTACAGTAAAAGGACAAGTTGCATAACTCTGGTTGTCATTGTTACGGAATTATGGCCCTTTTTTGACTTAGTAACTTTTAATATATGGTTAAATTTTGTGTTTCGATCCACTTTACTTCTTAAGTATCAAGGCTATTGCTTTCAAACTTCAAATACTTACATGCTATCATGAGGTTACTGTACCTGGAAACTTGAATTTTACTTTGACCTTTGAATGACCTTGACTCTCAAGGTCAAATTATTAAATTTTGCTAAAATTGCCATAACTTCTTTATTTATGATTAGATTTGATTGATACTTTGATGAAACTACTCTTACCTGACATACCACAATAGACTCCACCCAAACCATCCCCCGTGCCCTCCCCCTCCCCCCCCCCTATTTTTTTTTATTTATTTTTTTTTTTTTTTAAGATCATCTCACAAATGACCACCACACCCTCACGCTATACCCCCCCCCACCCCCCCCCCACCCCCCCCCATTTTTTTTTTTTTTTTTTTTTTTTTTTTTTTAAGATCATCTCACAAATTACCACCACACCCTCACACTATACCCCCCCCCTCCCATTTCTTTTTTAAAACTGTTATGTTTGAAATACCGTCCAACCATCGCACCCAACCCCCCCCCCCCCCCCCCCCCCGCCCCCCCCAACCCCCCCCCCCCCTCCCCCCGATTTTTTTTTTTTTTTTTTCGCTTTTTTGGAAGATAATGTAATAAATGTCCACAACCCCACACTATACACCCCTCTTCACTCCACTCCTCCCTCCTTTGTGATTGAAAATGAGAGTCCCTTCACCTTTAAAAAGAAAATAGATGAGCGGTCTGCACCCGCAAGGCGGTGCTCTTGTTAGTTTTGTTTTGGTCCATTTATTTTTTATGTCCCCCTTCGAAGAAGAGGGGGTATATTGTTTTGCACATGTCGGTCGGTCTGTCCGTCCGTCGGTCCGTCCATCCATCGGTCCGTCCACCAGATGGTTTCCGGATGATTACTCAAGAATGCTTACGCCTAGGATCATGAAACTTCATAGGTACATTGATCATGACTGGCAGATGACACCTATTAATTTTCAGGTGTTCAAGGTCACAGTGACTTGCAACAGTTAAATGGTTTCCTGATGATGACTCAAGAATAATTAGGCCTAGGATCATGAAACTTAATAGGTACATTAATCATGACTGGCAGATGACCCCTAACGATTTTCAGGTGACTAGGTCAAAGGTCAAGGTCACAGTGACAAAAACGTATTCACACAATGGCTGCCACTACAACTGACAGCCCATATGGGGGGCATGCATGTTTTACAAACAGCCCTTGTTTATGAAGTAACGGGCCTTCGAATTTTGTTTAAAATAACATTTTTCCTGCATTTTGCCAAGAACGTCGGCATGCTATTGCAGTGGGCACAAGTGGATAGTTGCATCAATATGTTTATTTATATGCAGTTTAGGCCAATAAGGCCGAGGTCACTGTTATGAGAAAAAGAGTTATTGTGCTCAAAATATCTGGTGATTGACAAAACATGAACATTACATTAACAGAGTGGAAGTATAGATAAGTGCTTTATCATAGGACAGCTTTTGTTGCACCATTTTTACCTCACCATGAGCACAACGCTTTTGGGATCGCCTTTTGTCCGTCGTCCGTCGTGCATCCATTGTGCGTTATAAATATTTTGCCTTGCGAACACTCTAAAGGCCACATTTCTTGTCTGATCTTCATGAAACTTGGTCAGAACATTTGTCCCAATGATACCTGGACTGAGTTCAAAACTGGGTCATGCTGGGTCAAAAACTAGCTCACTTGGTCAAAAAAGAAAAACCTTGTGAACACTGTAGAAGTAACATTTGATGCCCAATCTTCATGTTAATTTGTCAAAATGTTTGTCCTTATGATATGTTGGTTGAGTTAGAAAATGTTTTCGGTCCACTGAAAAACATTGCCGCCAGGGGGCACGGCAGTATTCCTTATATGGCTATAGAGAAACCTTGTGAACACTCTTGAAGTCACAATTTTTGCCAAATCTTCATGAAACTTGGTCTAAACATTGGTTTTATTGATATTTCGGACGAGTTTGAAAATGGTATCGATCGGTGAAAAAACATGGCCGCCAGGGGGCGGTGCAGTTTTCTTTATATGTATGTAGTGAAAACATGTGAACACTAGAAGTCACATTTTTGGTCCAATCTTCATGAAATTTGTTCAGAACATACACTTGTTTCTTGGATATGACGGTTGAGTTCGAAAATGGTTCGGATCAGTAAAAAAACATAGCTGCAAGTGGGGAGGGTCATTTCATTTTCCTTATATTTAGATAGTAAAAAAAGCTTGTGAACACTCTAGAAGTCACATTTTTGCCTAATCATCTTGAAATTTTGTGTAAACATTGATTTTATAGATATCTCAGAAGAGTTCGAAAATGGCCATGATCGGTGGAAAAATATGGCCGCCAGGGGGTGGGTCAGTTTTCTCTATATGTATATAGTGAAAACATGTGAACAGTAAGGAAGGCACATTGTTTGCCCAATCTTCATGAAATTTGGTCCGAACATTTGGTTCCTGGATACGATGGTTAAGTTTGAAAAGGGTTCGGATCCATAAAAAAAACATGGCCGCCGGGGGGGTCATTTCCCTTATATTTACTTAGGAAAAAAAGCTTGTGAGCACTCTAGAAGTCACATTTTTTGCCTAATCATCATGAAATTTGGTCAAAACATTGGTTTTGTGGATATCTCAGATGAGTTTGAAAATGGTCGTGATCATTTGAAAAACATCGCCGCCAGGGGTTGGGGCAGTTTTCTCAATATAAAAACATGTGAACAGTCAAGAAATCAAGAAGATACATATTTTGCCCAATCTTCATGAAATTTGGTCAGAACATTTGTTTCCTGGATACGAGGGTTGAGTTCGAAAATGGTTTGGATCGTTAATGGCCTGTGAACACTCTAGGTCACATTTTTAGCTAGTTCCTTCGGGTCTCAGGTGAGCGCCTTAGGGCCCATGGCCCTCTTGTTATAATGATATTGTTTGTTAGAAAATTGATTTAAGATTCATCATTTGTAATCATTACCTTTTTGACATGCACGTTCATGATGTGCAACTTATTTGAACCTGTCAGACTCTCAGATGGGATCGCTTTGTGAAATTGACATATGGGGGGTATATATTTTGTTCAAGTTAGATCTCCTATAAGCAAGGTATCAACTTGTTTTTATTTCATTGAACTCACAGAAAAGCTCCTTTTTTTGGCTGAAACCAAATTTGCCTGGCCTGAGTCCTTCATTTTGTACATTGATGTCGATGCCATCGTCAGATTGCTGAGAGACATAAATAGAATGACGTAAGTTTGTTTTTAGTTTTAAATGAACACAGTTTAGTGACTCTGATTACCATTATTTACCAGTTTTGTGTATTGCAATTGTAACAGAGTTTTCTAATACTTCATGTGTGCATTGTTTAAAAACATACTCAAAATAATGAATTGTAAACTGAGTGATGTTATGCACTGAAGATAGATCTTTAGATTAAGCACATACATTTCAAGCTAAATACTTCATCATACACACCCAACAATAAGTTATGCAATAACAAATATTTTATGTTATTATTATGTCTAAGTTGGTACGTGTATTTTAACTTATTCCTATGTTAAAGTTTATTTATGTATCACACACAACCTATATGTTACAATGGAACAGTGTATCATAAAGACAAATCCTGATTTAATGGTTGATTAACGTATCTGAAGACATCCTCATCATTGATTATTATCCCCCACCATAGGCGGAGGGATATTGTTTTGGCATTGTCCGTCCATCTGTCCGTCCGTCTTTCCGTCCGCCTGGCACTTTTGTGTCCGGAGCCATATCTTGGAAGTGCTTTGACGGATTACATTGAAACTTGGTATGAGTATATATATATGGATAATAGGATGATGCACGCCAAATGGCATTGTACACCATCTGTTAATAATGGAGTTATGGCCCTTTGTATCTTGAAAAAATGCTTTTTACTATAGGCACTTTTGTGTCCGGAGCCATATCTTGGAAGTGCTTTGGCGGATTTCATTGAAACTTGGTATGAGTATATATATGTATAATAGGATGGTGCACGCCAAATGGCATTGTACACCATCTGTTAATAACAGAGTTATGGCCCTTTGTATCTTGAAAAAATGCTTTTTGAGTGTCAGATATAACACTTTTGTGTCCAAAAGCATATTGGCGGGGGATATCAATTCAACAAATTTGCTTGTTAAATAATATATCTAACATGTCCCAATTTTATTATTAAATAATGTTTCTAAACACATCCCAATGTTATTATTAAATAATGCATCTAAACACATTTCAATGTTATTATTAAATAATGTATCTAAAAACATCCTGATGCTATTATTAAAGCCACACAACTTATTTGGCATAGTAAATTTAAGTATAAATAAGGAACATATTTTATCTATGCCAATTAGAATATATCTGGTCTTTTTTGGGCTTTATAAAACTTAAAAATAATCATGTTTGTCGAAATAGACGTATACGTTTAGAAATCCTACTATGTTTTAAAAGCGGAACCGTTTGAAAAACAATAAATTACTCGCTAACTAGGCTATAGATTAAATTTTATCTATGCCAATTAGAATATATCTGGTGGTAACAAGGTAGAAATCCGTCTTTTTGCGCTTTAAAACTTAAAAATAATCGCGTTTGTCGAAATGGACGTTTATGTATAGAAATCCTTCTTTCTGTTTTAAAAGCGGTATGGTTAAAAAATTATAAATTACTTGCTAACTTGGCTATAAATTTAATTTTATCTATGCCAATTAGAATATATCTGGTGGTTACACAGTAGAAATCCGTCTTTTTGTATTTTAAAACTTAAAAATAATCGAGTTTGTCGAGATGGACATATACGTATAGAAATCCTACTGTCGGTTTTTAAAAGTGGTACCGTTTGAAAAATGATAAATTACTTGCTAACTAGGATATAGATTTAATGACAATATTGCACACTTTTAAATTGCACCTATATGTATTGATTAACATGTATTTCATTTTAAGGTCAGAGGCAAAGTGTGTGGCTTGAAATAATGTATCTAAACATATCCCAATGTTATAATTAAATAATGTATCTAAACACATCCCAGTGTTATTATTAAATAATGTATCTAAACACATCCCAGTGTTATTATTAAACAATGTATCTAAACACATCTCAATGTTAATATTAAATAATGAATCTAAACACATCTCAATGGTATTATTAAATAATGTATCTGAACACATCCAAATGTTATTATTAAATAATGTATCTAAACACATAACAATGGTATTATTAAATAATGTATCTGAACACATCTCAATGGTATTATTAAATAATGTATCTAAACACATCCAAATGTTATTATAATATAATTTATCTAAACACATAACAATGTTAATATTAAATAATGAATCTAAACACATCTCAATGGTATTATTAAATAATGTATCTGAACACATCCCACTGTTATTATTAAATAATGTTTCTAAACACATCTCAATGGTATTAGTAAATAATGTATCCAAACACATCTCAATGTTATTATTAAATAATGTATCTAATCACACCCCAATCAGCAATGTTATTTAAAAAAAATGTATCTAAACACACCCAAATAATATTATTAAATAATGTATCTAAACACACCCCAATGTTAACATTATGTAATGTATCTGAACACATCCAAATGTAATTATTAAATAGTGTATCTAAACACATCTCAATGTTATTATTATATAATGTATCTAAACACATCTCAATGGTATTATTAAATAATGTATCTGAACACATCTCAATGTTATTATTAAATTATATGTCTAAAGACATTCCAATGTTATTATTAAATTATGTATCTAAATCACATAACAATGCTATTTTTATATAATGTATCTAAAGACATCCCAATGTTATTGTATGTCCCCAACCACTATAGTGGGGGTATATTGTTTTTGCCCTGTCTGTTGGTTTGTTTGTTTGCCCCAACTTTAACATTTGCCATAACTTCTGCAAAATATATATAGCAACTTGATATTTGGCATGCATGTGTATCTCATGGAGCTGCACTTTTTGAGTGGTGAAAGGTCTATGGTCATCCTTCAAGGTCAAAGGTCAAATATATGGGTCAAAATCATTTAATGTCACTTTTGCAATATTGAAGCTAGCAACTTGATATTTGACATGCATGTGTATCTCATGAAGCTGCACATTTTGAGTGGTGAAAGGTCAAGGTCATCCTTCAAGGTCAAAGGTCATATATATGGGGACATAGTGTTTCACAAACACATCGCTTGTTAAATAATGTATCGAAACACATCCGATGTTATTATTAATTAATGTTTCTAAACTCATCCCAATGTTATTACTAAATAATGCATCTAAACACATAACAATATTATTATCAAATAATGTATCTAAATATATCCCAATATTATTATTAAATAATGTATCATAACACATCTGATGGTATTGTTTATTTATGTAACTTAAAAAGATCCCTGTGTTGTTGTTTTTATTAAAGTTTCTTAATGTTTACCAATGTAATTGACAGTTTATGTATCCAAATACATCCCAAAGTTAATGTCCATTAATGTAAATAAACATATACCAATGCAATTGATAATTAGTGTGTCTAAATGCACCTCAATGTTATCGTGGATTATTGTTTCTGAAAACATTCTAATGTTTATATGTACTTCATTGCTAAAATACCTATATTTTATTGCTAATTAATGTATCTAAACACATTTCAATGTTTTTGTTGAATGTTGTATCTAAATACTTGCCAATATTATTGTATTCTTAGGGAGAGGGATCTGAACGAATATATTGAATCTCGCGAATTCTGGTTGAAACATATAGGCAACACTAGTCATTTTGTCCAGCTTGGCGTTTATAATGAGGATGATACTGTTTCGCAGAAGGATTTGCAGAAGGTAATATATTAACTTCTATTAAAGATTTTGAACTAAAATTTTATTATATTCTTGAAGAGATCTACCAGTATTGATATTTGGTCACTTTGGAAGCAGTAAGACGACCTGAATTCTGATGACAATCGAGCTCTTTTCTCTCACATCCAACAACAGATGCAGGGGAAAAACACATTATTGCCAGAAAATCAGCTAGACTGGGCCTCACCATTGACTCAGGGAAATCAGCTAGACTGGGCCTAGCCATTGACTCAGGGAAATCAGCTAGACTGGGCCTCACCATTGACTCAGGGAAATCAGCTAGACTGGGCCTCGCCATTGATTCAGGGAAATCAGCTAGACTGGGCCTCGCCATTGATTCAGGGAAATCAGCTAGACTGGGCCTCGCCATTGATTCAGGGAAATCAGCTAGACTGGGCCTCACCATTGACTCAGGGAAATCAGCTAGACTGGGCCTCACCATTGACTCAGGGAAATCAGCTAGACTGGGCCTCACCATTGACTCAGGGAAATCAGCTAGACTGGGCCTCACCATTGACTCAGGGAAATCAGCTAGACTGGGCCTCGCCATTGATTCAGGGAAATCAGCTAGACTGGGCCTCGCCATTGACTCAGGGAAGAGCAAGGTGTTCAAGACCAACGCATGCAATGACACACCTATCACAATCCAAGGGTAGGCACTGGAGAAGGTGGGCAGCTTCACCTATCTCGACAGCATTCTGGACAATCATGGAGTAACAGATGCCGACGTCAGAACCCGCATCAGTTAAGAAATATCAGCCTTTCATGAGCTGAAGAACATTGGGGATCCTGCGCGATAGGCTTCAACACCAAGATCAGACTCTTCAATGCCATTGTGAAGCCAGTTCTACTTTGTGGAGAAGATACCTGAAGGACTACTATTCCCTACATGAACAAAACCCACATCTTTATCAACACCTGCCCCAGGAAGATCTGGCCTGACAAGATCACCAGTGAAGGCCTATGGAGAAGAACAAAGCAGCAGCCTGTTAAAAAGGCATCCATCAGAGACATTGGTAATGGATAGGTCACTTTTGGATGCCTACATCCCTCACCTAACGTCCCCAAGGGAAACGGAATAGAGGGCGGCCTAGAAAAACTTTGCCCGCAGACCTAGATGCAGATGCCAATCAGATGGGCCAAACATGGGGACAGCTGGTGAGATTCACTCAAAACGGAGAGGCTAGAGTGGACGCTGGTCTGTGGCCTATGTTCCAGATGATATGAGATGAAATATTTGGTACCAGTAAACGTTTTAACCGTAACATGGTTTCCAGCGTACTACTTACATGGATAAAGCGGAAAATAAAAAAATGTGCCTTTTTTATGCCCCCGGACGATCGGGTGTATATTGTGTTTGGCCTGTCTGTCTTTCTTTCTGTCTGTCATTACGTCATTCTGTCCCAAAACTTTAACCTTACAGTAAAGTTTTGCAATAACTTTTGAAATATTGAACATAGCAACTTGATATTTGGCATGCATGTGTATCTCATGAAGCTACACATCTTGAGTGGTGAAATGTCAAGGTCAAGGTCATCCTTCAAGGTCAAAGGTAAAAAAAAAAAGAAAAATGCGGCGCTTTAAGGGGGCATTGTGTTTCTGACAAACACATCTCTTGTTTCTCATTACATTTATTGATCATGATTGGATTTCAAAGTTAATTGGCACAAATGATAATGATATTAATCATGTGAAGAGTAGAAGTTAAAAGGCAGATTTCAACAATTATGTTGCTAGGATATATAGAACTCAAAATGCCCTTACGTTCATCCATGTTTATGTTTAAAAATTTGCAGAAAGTAATTTTGGTTTTTCTTATCTTATTAGGTGTCTCATAAAGTTGAATTTATTTTGTTAGCATGATTTTGTAAAGCTCATTTCTGTTAGAAATGTTATATTATGTCCACCAGATCAAAATGTATTTGACCATTGTTGTGATTTTGTATCTTTTTTTCAGTTTATATTTTCAAAGGGAATGTTTAGTCGACTTATTAAGGTCGAAATGCCTAACTACGAGGAAAGGCTAGAGATTGCTAAGGTGTGTTTGAGTAAATACACCGTGACACCCAAGCTGCCTGACAATGTTGTAAAAACTGTGGTCCAATTGATGGATGGAAAAACAGGTTTTTAATTATTTTATCAAATTTTATTTTTATTTATGATAAGTCTCATCCCTTACATTTGATTTTATCAGGCAATTTTTTTTATTTTTTATCTTTTTAATTTTCAAGTTTGTCTTTTTTATGTCATTGTTTTTGCCGTCTGTTTGTTGGTTTGTTCGTTTGCGTCAAACTTTAACGTTGGCCATAACTTTTGCAATATTGAAGAGTGCAACTTGATATTTGGCATGCATGTGTATCTCATTTAGCTGCACATTTTGAGTGGTAAAATTCAAGGTCAAGGTCATCCTTCAAGGTCAAAGGTCAAATATATGGGGGGGGGGGGGGCATAGTGTTTCACAAACACATGTTGTTATTCAATATTTTTCAATGCATTGACTTGAACATTTTAACCTATTATATCATCACAGTCTCACAGATATAGTCATACCATTATTTTGTATCAACATTTAAAAGGAGTTGTATCTGCTTAACATTTGTGTATGATACACAATAGTTTAATACTAAACCCTTGATATGTTTTTTTAAATCTAAACACTTCTTATCCTATTGTGGTTTCAAGTCAAATCTTGGTATTGAAATGATATTTTGTAATACTATATATAGTATATATAGTATTTCAAGTTGTTGCTGAATTCAGAAGGGTATTGGAAGAAGCTTTAAAAAAAACTGAATCATTCGCCTTTGTCTGTCATTCACTTTTTTGGGCCATTAAATAAACTTGTCTGTGCTTAAAACTTACCTTATTTCTATTCATCTCATCATTGTTAGCTCAAATATTCACCAAATAGTCCAACAATATGCCCCTTTTTTCACTTTTTGTAATAAGGAAATACATTTCAAATATAATGCAACAACTCCTATCTCTAGCTGACATGCAAACTTAGCATTGGGTTGAATTTGGGGACTGTTGAGTCATGGTCCCTGTTGCTAAAAAAAGAAAAATAGTTTCTGCTAAATCACTTTACTTTGGATGGAGGTATTGTGATGTTATTTATTATTTTGTTTTGTAGGTGGCTTAAATGTAGCCTTCGGCTGGGATTGAATTTTTGGACTACTGTGGTCAAGGGCATTCTTACTAAAAATAGACAAATAGTTTCCCTAAAGTACATTTTGTTCAGTTTAAGGACCTTGATTGCAAAGTTAATTAAATTCAACTAAATTAATGGGGAAAAGTTGACAATCTTGTTTCTAGGCATGGTCTCATTTAAAAAGATTTATTGATAACTTTTATGCTATAAGGTTACATATGAGATATTAAATGAAAGTTCGCATATGCCATAAAACTAATGCAGATATTGACCTTCAAACTTGTTTGTGTCGTCAATTTATGTGGTGAGTTACATTAAATGTACATTACTTATCATTGTACTAGTCATGTTTTAGTACAACTCTTGTCTAATTGATTTTATTAAAACACTTGATAATGATGTAAAATATCTTGCTTATATTTGTATTGCAGAAATAACCACTAATGTCCTCAATATGTATGTTTTAAGGTGAAGACATTGATTCGTTGTGCAGTCAAATATCAATGAGTAAATCATTGAGTCCCAGACTGAAACTGCGACCTGATGACCTTTCTGATTTCCAGTATGCATGTGAGAGACTGAGCCCAGGTGATTACTCTTTGTTACCTTCTCTGTGTTTGACTCTTTGTTACCTACTCTGTGTTTGACTCTTTGTTACCTACTCTGTGTTTAACTCTTTGTTACCTACTCTGTGTTTGACTCTTTGTTACCTACTCTGTGTTTGGCTCTTTGATACCTACTCTGTGTTTGACTCTTTGTTTCCTACTCTGTCTGTGACTCTTTGTTAACTTCTCTGTGTTTGACTCCTTGATACCTACTCTGTGTTTGACTCTTTGTTACCTACTCTGTTTTTGACTCTTTGTTACCTACTCAGTGTGTGACTCTTTGTTACCTACTCTGTGTTTGAATCTTTGTTACCTTCTCTGTTTTTGACTCTTTGTAACCTGTTCTGTGTTTGACTATTTGTGACATACTCTGTGTTTGACTTGTTGTTACCTTCTCTGCATTTGAATGTTGGTACCTTCTCTGTGTTTGACTCGTTGTTACCTACTCTGTGTTTTACTCTTTGTTACCTTCTCTGTGTTTGACTCTTTGATACCTACTCTGTGTTTGACTATTTGTTACATACTCTGTGTTTGACTCTTTGATACCTACTCTGTGTTTGCTTTTTTGTTACCTACTCTATGTTTGACTCTTTGTTACCTTCTCTGTGTTTGACTCTTTGATTACTACTCTGTGTTTGACTATTTGTTACATACTCTGTGTTTGACTTGTTATTACCTACTCTGTGTTTGACTCTTTGTAACCTACTTCGTGTTTGACTCTTTGATACCTACTCTGTGTTTGACTCTTTGTTAGCTACGCTGTGTTTAACTCTTTGTTACCTACTCTGTGTTTGACTTATTGTTACCAACTCTGTGTGTCACTCTTTGTTACGTACTCTGTGTTTGAATCTTTGTTACCTTCTCCTTCTCTGATACCTACTCTGTGTTTGACCTTTGATACCTACTCTGTGTTTGACTCTGTGTTACCTACTCTGTGTTTAACTTTTGTTACCAACTATAGGTTTGACTATTTGTAACCTACACTGTGTGTGACTCTGTGTTACCTACTCTGTGTTTGAATCTTTGTTACCTTCTCTGTGTTTGACTCTTTGTTACCTACTCTGTGTTTGACTCTTTGTTACCGACTCTGTGTTTAACTCTCTGTTGCCTACTCTGTGTTTGACTCTTTTTTACCTATACTGTGTTTGGCTCTTTGATACCTACTATGTGTTTGACTCTTTGTTTCCCACTCTATTTGTGACTCTTTGTTAACTTCTCTGTGTTTGACTCTGTTGCCTACTCTGTGTTTGACTCTTTTTACCTACTCTATGTTTGAGTCGTTGTTACCTACTCTGTGTTTGAATCTTTGCCACATACTCTGAGTTTGACTCTTGTTACCTACTCTGTGTTTGACTCTTTGATACCTACTCTGTGTTTGACTTTTTTACCAACTCTGCGTGTGACTCTTTGTTACCTTCTCTGTGTTTGAATCTTTGTTACCTCCTCTGTGTTTGACTCTTTGTTACATACTCTGTTTTGACTCTTTGTTACCTACTCTGTGTTTGACTCTTTGATACCTTCTCTGTGTTTGACTCTTTGTTACCTACTCTGTGTTTGACTCTTTGTTACCTACTCTGTGTTTGACTTTTTGTTACCAACTCTGTGTTTGACTCTTTGTTACCTTCTCTGTGTTTGACTCTTTGTTACCTTCTCTGTGTTTGACTTTTTGTTACCAACTCTGTGTTTGACTCTTATTTATATTCTTTGTGTGTGACTCTTTGTTACATACTCTGTGTTTGGCTCTTTGATACCTACTCTGTGTTTGACTCTTTGTTTCCTACTCTGTGTGTGACTCTTTGTTAACTTCTCTGTGTTTGACTCTTTGTTTCCTACTCTGTGTTTGGCTCTTTGATACCTACTCTGTGTTTGACTCTTTGTTTCCTACTCTGTGTGTGACTCTTTGTTAACTTCTCTGTGTTTGACTCTGTTGCCTACTCTGTGTTTGACTCTTATTTTACGTTCTCTTTGTTTGACTCTTTGTTACCTACTCTCTGTGTGACTCTTTGTTTCCTACTCTGTGTTTAAATCTTTGTTACCTACTCTGTGTTTGACTCTTTGTTACCTGCTCTATGTTTGACTCTTTGTTACCTACTCTGTGTTTGAATCATTGTTACCTACTCTGTGTTTGGCTCTTTGATACCTACTCTGTGTTTGACTCTTTGTTACCTACTATCTGTTTGACTTTTTGTTACATACTCGGTGTTTGACTTTTTAACCAGGTTTTCCGAAGGAAAAAACTGGTTATTAGATTGGCGAATGCGGGCGGGCTGGCTGGCTGGCTGGCGGGCTGGCTGGCGGGCTGGCGGGCGGGCGGAACAAGCTTGTCCGGGCCATAGCTATGTCGTTCATTGTCAGATTTTAAAATCATTTGGCACATTTGTTCACCATCATTGGACGGTGTGTCGCGCGAAATAATTACGTCGATATCTCCAAGGTCAAGGTCACACTTTGAGTTCAAAGGTCAAAAATGGCCATAAATGAGCTTGTCCTGGCCATAACTATGTCATTCATTGTGAGATTTTAAAATCATTTGGCACATTTGTTCACCATCATGGGACGGTGTGTCGCACGAAAGAATCACGTCAATATCTCCAATGTCAAGGTCGCCACGACTAAAAATAGATTTAAAAAAAAAAAAAACTTACAAAGGGGGTTAATTTTGTTTGTTCATTTCAAAAGTTCAGTTTGAGTTTTCTCCCTTTATCACATTTTTTTTCACAATGAAAACCTGGTTTTGTGACAATTTTGTCCCTTGTTAATACCTACTCTGTGTTTGAATCTTTGTTTCTTACTCTGTGTGTGACTCTTTGTTACCTACTCTGTGTTTGACTGTTTGCGATTTGAACAGGATTTATGAGGTTTATCAACGAATGTCAGTTAACTTAAACCCAATTGTTCTACTTTTTTTTGCGTTCTCAGCAAGTTGGTTTACCAATAAAAGATGCATATACGTATGCAAGTAATTAACACCTGTCGTTTTAAATTAGAGTTTGGACAATAATGACAGTATAAAAAACAGTTCGCTGGCAAGTGATGTTGGAAGGATTGTATCGAAACTAACAATCCCTGGATTTTCCGTACAGTGCTCATCCAATTGAACTTGCTTTATTAAGATTTACAAAAAAAGTGGTTGCTCTTCAACTTTTGTTTAATTTTAAACATGAACAAAACACTTACTAGCAATATTCTAATGTGTCTATTTCAATCAATACTTGTTCTTGAGTCTCAATTTTGATTACACCTTTCAACATTTCATTCCAAATTTTAACTAATAATGACTCGAAAACTCAGTGAATTTACTTGAACCTTGCTTTATGAAAACGGGGTTTCATGCATGTGCGTAAAATATCGTCCCAAATTAGACAATAGTATGCACAGGCTAATAAGTTACGACTCTTTTCTTCTTTTATAGATTTTTTTAATAGAAGGAAGTCTCTTCATAGCACAAATCCAGTTAAGACAGAATGTGTCGTCCCTGAATAGCCTATGCGCAAAGCACAGGCTTATCTGGGCCAACACTTAACGCTCATGCATAAAGACCCATTTTCCAAGAGCAAGACTCGCTTGTATCACTTCAGGGAACCCCATTCTACCAAGCGTACCTGAGGCCACGGTATCTAACCCTGACCTGAATGAAGTTATCACATGCCACAAATTGGGACACGCTCTGGTTGCTATTCATCTAAAAAATACAGACTTCATACCTTTCTTTTCTGTAGGTATTTACCTGTGTGATGTTGAAAGTGTAGATCCTTTATGCCCTAGAAAAAAAGCAGGCAGCATATAGCGTTAGCACTGTCTGTTATTTCATCCTGCTTCAGGTGTCCATCTGAAAATTTCTGTCTCAACAATTAGTTTGCAATACCTGGATGGGTGTCTTGTACATTTGTTTTGTGCCCTAATGTTTTGCAATGGTTTCCTTGCGATAAATAAAGGTCTCAATGGCTTAGTCGATATGGTGTCTGCCTAGTGCTCTGGATACTGTTGTTATCCCCACTGTGTGAGCATTCATTAGATCTCTCCCTTAAGACACCAAGTAGTGGTGCTTACCTGGTCCCGATACTTGTTGTATAGTCAAAGTTTGTCGATGCTCCTGACAAGCACTGCACTTAAAGGGACCTTTTCAACAGATTTTGGCATGTTTTGAAGTTTGTCATTAAATGCTTTAAATTTATACATTTAAACATCGGAACTAAAGAGTTCCAGTATAAATTAAACATAAAATTAAAAAAAGGAAAAACAGTTATCCGGGCCTGGGCTTGAACCATTGACCCTTGGAGCAAACCTCTAGCGCCTGAAACACTTGGTCAACCGTGCTTATCTGGCACTAGAGGATTTTAATACTTTATATAAACAATCCTTGTTATGTCAAAAAATATAACAATAACAACAGAACTTTCTGAGTTATACAATCGTTTCGCTTTTGTAACACTTAATGGTTTTCAGGTTTATAAATTGCAAAAAGATGCATACTTTGGATATTATAGAGCATGGTTAATGCTCATGAGTATCACTGTTTCCTTGCAATTATACATGACTACAACGAAAATTTGCAAAGATGAAACAATTTTATTCCAATTTTGTCAATTAACAAAGTGAAAAGGTCCCTTTAATGGGACAGAGGAAAAAGAAGAATAAAGGACGTCAATTCTCTCATTCTAGAACAACTGACAGTTAAGTTAATGAATGCGTATTGGGGCTATTCTATTTAGAAACATAAAATTAACATTTTCAGAAGAAAAATTATAGTCGGATTGGTTTCCAAGGTTTCTATAATCACATGGATAAGAGAATCCAAACTTGCTCACGAGAGACCTTGGATGACATTTTGTGTCACTACATTGCGGGCTGGGCTGCAGAGGCGGTGATGTACAACACAAGCTCAAGGGGTAGGTTTCCACTCAAAACATAATGTAATGACAGACATTACAGTCATTCTCTTTGCAACATGTTTTCATATCTCTTTAACAAAGCATTTACATTTAAAGTACAATGATTATTTAACTTAACAATTTGTATGTTATACTAAGTAGTGCAGAATTCAATATTTTTCCATTCTTGTATGTAAAGCATTTGCAGTCATTCACAAATCACCTTAGATAAAAACCTCATGCAGAAGAGTTATCAATCCAGAGAATACCTTAAATCTACACGTGTGTACTGTATTTATTTTTAGATTAAATTAAACATTTCAAACTAAAAAATCAAGTGAAATTCATACTAGATACATTGTGGAGTATGAAGACATCCATCTGAATCATCTCTCCACAAAATTATTTGAGCTGCATTGTTGGACAGCTGGGCTTAACGAATATTCCTCAAGTGTCATCTAAGATTAGCCTGTGCAGTCCCCACAGGCTCATCAAGGACAACACTGTCTGCTTTTATGGAATTTTAGTCTTTTCTTAACGGCAATCTATTGTAGACAGAAAGGGTTGTCCCTGATTAGCATATGCAGACTAATATTAATCTCATGCATTATGCACATTTTTCACAGAATGTGGCTTATTATATATATATATTTTTTTATTAGCCGGATTTTTTTCGAAAAAATCTCGGCTTATAGATTGATGTTGTCGGGCGGGCGGGGGGGGCGGGCGGGGTGGCGGCGTGCTCGAAAATGTTAAAGTTCTTATTTCATGGTATAACTTTGGTATGCTTGGACCTAGAGTCTTCAAACTTGACATGAAGGTTGGCCAGGATTAACAGATGACCACTGGTCATTTCAAGGTCATTCATTTGAAGGTCAAGGTCACTGTGACCTTCAATATAAAAAATGTTAAAGTTGTTATAACTTTGGTATGCTTGGACCTAGAGTCTTGAAACTTGACATGAAGGTTGGCCATAACTAGTTAGTAACCACTGGTCATTTCAAGGTCATTCATTTGAAGGTCAAGGTCACTGTGACCTTGAATGTAAAAATGTTAAAGTTCTTATTTCATGGTATAACTTTGGTATGCTTGGACCTAGAGTCTTCAAACTTGACATGAAGGTTGGCCAGGATTAACAGATGACCACTGGTCATTTCAAGGTCATTCATTTGAAGGTGAAGGTCACTGTGACCTTCAATATAAAAATGTTAAAGTTGTTATAACTTTGGTATGCTTGGACCTAGAGTCTTGAAACTTGACATGAAGGTTGGCCAGAACTAGTAAGTAACCACTGGACATTTCAAGGTCATTCATTTGAAGGTCAAGGTCACTGTGACCTTGAATGTAAAAATGTTAAAGTTGTTATAACTTTGGTATGCTTGGACCTAGAGTCTTGAAACTTGACATGAAGGTTGGCCAGAACTAGTAAGTAACCACTGGACATTTCAAGGTCATTCATTTGAAGGTCAAGGTCACTGTGACCTTGAATGTAAAAATGTTAAAGTTCTTATTTCATGTTATAACTTTGGTATGCTTGTACCTAGAGTCTTCAAACTTGAAATAAAGATTGGCCAGTACTAGAAGATGACCACTGGTCATTTCAATGTCATTCATTTGAAGGTCAAGGTCACTGTGACCTTAAATGTTAAAATGTTAAAATTGTTATAACTTTGGTATGCTTGGACATAGAGTCTTCAAACTTGACATGAAGGTTTGCAAGCACACTTAGATGACCACTGGTCATTTCAAGGTCATTCATTCTAAGGTCAAGGTAACTTTCCTAATTGTCAATTCAAGTTCATATTTGTGACCTTAAATGTTATTGTTGTTCATGTATATGCATGCATTCAAAACATAACACAAGGTTTGCTCATGCCTTGAAAAGTACTTACATTTCATTTTGACCTTTGAACAATATTTCAGTAATTTAAGTATTGCATTGACAAAAACACGAAAGGTACTTTCCTGTCATTTAAATAAAAAATCCGGCTTCAATGCGGTCATCTCCGACCGCGGAACTCTTGTTATTTTTTTTCCAATGAATTTTTTTTGCCGTAGTATAGAAATTAGAAAATTACATACATTCATGCATGCATGCATGCATGCACACACGCACGCATGAAAGCACACAGACAGACAGACAGACAGACGTACATACATACAATCATACATACAGACAGAGAGACAGACAAAGCTTTTTATATAGTATTAAGAATTTCATACACAAAGTTTTAATGTACAGCTACTTGATGGGTGTATACAGATAATTGTCATACGTTTATAATAATTTTAGGTGGAGTTGACACTTTACATAAAATGAAGGACTTTGCACTCCAATGCATTTTGCCCCAATCCATTCACGAGAAGAGCCAGGATTCAGTAGAGCATGCACCCAAAACAACTGGAGATCAACATAACATGCTGTATCCATCGCAACAGTTCAGAGACAAAATAAGGGACCGAGAAGCTCAACAACTGATAGGGAAGGCTTTCAAGCAAGCTGAACAAATTCTGATATCGGAGAAGAAAACTCTGCAGGAGGTATAACTTGTTTTCAAGTGCCTTTATGCCCCTGCTAGGGTGTTGTATAGCAGTCCCTCTGTCCGTAAATTCGTCAGTCCGTCTGGTTTTCTCTCTTCCGGAGGCTTTTACCCAAAGCTTTCAGATATTGAGAAGATTTTTAGTATGTGAGTCGTCCTACATGATTTACAAATGGCAGTGACAGTTTCAGCCGGTCCATTGATTTTTGGCCAAGTTATTTGCCTTGGATTTCGAAATTTTTCGTTTTCGGATGGTTTCTATCAGGTTTTGAGCTGATTTTTGGTATGTGAGTCTACCTACATGTTTTAGCTCACCTGAGCACAACGTTTTCATGTTGAGCTTTTGTGATTGCCTTTTGTCCGTCGTCTGTCGTGCGTCGTACAGCGTCAACATTTTGAATTTTGAACACTCTAGAGGCCACATTTATTGTCCGATCTTCATGAAACTTGGTCAGAACATTTGTCCCATTGATACCTCGACTGAGTTCGAAACTGGGTCATGCTGAGTCAAATACTAGGTCACTAGGTCAAAAAAAAGAAAAACCTTGTGAACACTGTAGAAGTCACATTTGATGCCCAATCTTCATGATACTTTGTCAAAATGTTTGTCTAAATGATATGTTGGTTGAGTTCAAAAATGGTTCCGGTCCGTTGAAAAACATTGCCGCCAGGGGGCAGGGCAGTATTCCTTATATGGCTATAGAGAAACATTGTGAACACTCTAGAAGTCACAATTTTTGCCCAATCATCATGAAACTTAGTCAAAACATTTTCTTCATTGATATCTCCGACGAGTTCGAAAATGGTCCAGATCGGTGAAAAAACATGGCCGCCATGGGGCGGGGCAGTTTTATATATATGTATATAGTGAAAACATGTGAACACTCTAGAAGTCACATTTTTGGTCCAATCTTCATGAAATTTGGTCAGAACATGTGCTTTCTGGATAAGATGGTTAAGTTCACAAATGGTTCGGATCAGAAAAAAACATGGCCACCAGGGAGGAGTCATTTTCCTTATATTTATATAGTAAAAAAAAGCTTGTGAACACTAGAAGTCACATTTTTTGCCTAATCATCATAATTTTTTCTAAACATCGATTTGATAAATATCTGACGAGTTCGAAAAGGGTCATGATGGGTGGAAAAACATGGCCACCATGGGGTGGGGCAGTTTTCTCTATATGTGTATAGTGAAAACATGTGAACAGTCTAGAAGACACATTTTTTGCCCAATCTTCATGAAATTCGGTCAGAACATTTGTTTTCTGGATACGACAGTTGAGTTCGAAAATGGTTTGGATCAGTAAAAAAACATGGCCACCAGGGGGGGGTCTTTTCCCTTATATTTATATAATAAAAAAGCTTGTGAACACTAGTTTCCTGATTTTCTGGCAGTTTTGTCTGAGCTTTCCTCTTCCTTCCTGCTGGTTTACCTCTTCCAGACATTTTGTGATGCTTTTGTTATATAACTAAGAAATATTTCTGCAGATTAATGTAGATTTTTTAATTTCGATTTTTTCTGTAGGTTTAATCCTTGGACTCCAATGCCAGAAGGGAAGTGATCTTAGAACTTTCTTTTTTTATAGAATGGGCAGTAACTCTTACTCAGGAATTTGAGAGAACTCTTTGTTTATCAACATATTAGTATGCTCAAGATACTCTCCCTTGAAGGATCAACATTTCTGCTAAAATAAACTGGGTTTTATTGTTTAATACAATAACCCACATTATCAAAGATTTGTGTTTTAAAACGGAATTATTGAGTTTTTAATTGGAAATATAATTTCATGGTGAGTTTGAAAATAGTTCATTATTGTTTATAAACTAGGCTCTCAGTGGGGTGGTATTTTTTTGTGTTTCTACTGTTGTTGATAAGTGAAACATTGTGAATACTTTTGGTCACATTTTAGTTCAATCTGAATGACACTTGCTGAGTGCAAATGTTATCATATCTTGATTTAGTTTACTCAATTAGTTTTAATAATATCATCTTCAAACATGGTGACAATCTTTATGAGCATAATATTTTTTGCTCATGGTGAACTTTTGTGATCACTTTTTGTCATTTCTGTCTTCTGCTGTGCGTCATGAATATTTGCCTTGTTAATACTGTAGCGGCCACATTTATCGTCGGACCTTCATGAAACTTTGTCAGAAGATTTATCCCAATGATATCTTGGATGAGTTCAAAAATGGTTCAGGTCTGTTGAAAAACATGGCCGCCAGGGGGCCATTTGTTGTTCATTCTAAATAAAACTAGGTTAGAACATTTGTTCCATTGATATCTTGGGCTGCAAAAAACAGGTCATTTTTTTATCTCAGGTGAGCGACTTTGGGCCTTTCAGGCCCTCTTGTACAGATGAAGTATGTGTTTCTTTCCAATCTTTTGATTTTTTATGCCCCCGGATTAAAAGATCGGGGGTATATTGTCTGTCTGTCTGTCTGTCTGTCTGTCTGTCTGTCTGTCTGCCTGCCTGCCTGCCTGGCTGTCTGTCTGTCTGCTTGTCTGTCTGTCTGTCTGTCTGTCTGTCTGTCTGTCTGTCTGTCTGTCTGTCTGTCTGTCTGTCTGTCTGTCTGTCTGTCTGTCTGTCTGTCTGTCTGTCTGTCTGTCTGTCTGTCTGTCTGTCTGTCTGTCTGTCTGTCTGTCTGTCTGTCTGTCTGTCTGTCTGTGTCTGTCTGTCTGTGTCTGTCTGTCTGTCAGTCAGTCAGTCAGTATGTCAGTCAGTCAGTCAGTCAAGTTTGATAACTTTTTCATTATTAAAGATAGAAACTTTATATTTAGCATGCACGTGTATCTCACGGAGCTGCACATTTGGAGCGGTGAAAAGTCAAGGTCAAGGTCATCCTTCAAGGTCAAAGGTCAAACATCATTGTATTGTTCTTTCCTCAAACTTTAACCTTCGTTAAATTTGGTCATAACTTTCTTACTATTAAAGATAGCAACTTGATATTTGGCATGCATATGTATCTCATGGAGCTGCACGTTTTGAGTGGTGAATGGTCAAGGTCAAGGTCATCCTTAAATATCAAGGTAAATTTGTTTCAACATTGAAGATAGCAACTTGATATTTGGCATGCATGTGTATCTGATGGAGCTGCACATTTTTAGCAAGGCTGTTTTTGGAGAAAACCCAAGCTATTGTCATAGCCAGCTCGTCGTGTCGTGTTGTTGTCGTGTCGTTTTGTCCGCTGGCGTCATGCTAAAACCTTAACATTGGCTCTAAAATCAAAGTGCTTCCACCTACTACTTTTAAACTTCATATGTAGATGCACCTTGATGAGTTCTACATGCCACACCCATTTTTGGGTCACTAGGTCAAAGGTCAAGGTCACTGACCTCTAAAAACAAAAAAAATCTGACAAGCTTTCGCAGCCGAGCCTGGCACCCGTTATCGATGCTCTTGTTAGTGGTGAAAGGTCACGGTCATCCCTCAAGGTCAAAGGTCAATGGTAAAATATATGGGGGCACATAGTGTTTCACAAACACATCTTGTTTTCCTATCGAGATTTTGTTTGTGCAATATAACTTTTCGATGCCTTGGTGAATTTTAACTTCAGATTATTATTCTCCTGTATCATGTTGAACTTCCATGCTCCTAGGTCAAAGGTCTGAAATAATTTGGTTTGACCTGTTAAATGTTAATGCCTCAGAGGATGTTAATGCCAATGTGTTACTTGGGATTATTATTTGCCACGACAAGAATGTTAAGGTCCATTCTTAGGGCACCTTATATAAAGGTCAAAGTCATAATTTAAGTTCAAAGGTTATGAACTTTTATTTACGTTTGTACTACTAGGTATTTTTATGATAAGGAGGATTTTGACATAATTTTAGATTAATTTCAGATTATTTTCCCAATTTCCAGAAGACATGTTTGTAAGAAATTATGCCTTAAATTCATAAATGTTTTCAAATGCCAGTTCCTTTCACTTCAGATGATAAAGAAGAGTTTGAGGATGAGTCTTAAGGAGCCCAAGAACCTGAGCCTGGAGGATGAGAGGAATAGGTTTGAGAATCTATTGAGCATGGTGTCGCACGAGGGCGATCATGGAATGGGTATTTTTAATCGCGGGAAAAAGTATGAGGACAAGATCATAAGGGACTGTGGTCAACTGTTTGTCTCTCCTCAGAAGCCAGAGGGCTGAACTAACATCAGCATGTTGGGTGTTAAGGATGTGAATATCATTTAAAACTCATGGACTGTAGACGAATTATTGTATTGCAGGCTAGCTGGCGTGTGTCCAAATCAATAGAACAACAATAGGGCAAATGTGCAGGAAAGAAATGAGTTTGCTTTTGTCATCTTGGCTGATGAAAATTGGAAACATTCCCAAAAGAATGGGTTATAAGTAGTGCGCAGAAAAGGTTAAAGATGGTACATTACTGGTAAATGAAGTCTAAACCAGTGGCATACTGCATGACAGATGGACACATATACAGTTATGGAAGCACATGGTAATACAGAATTGTTAATGTGATTCACTGTTTGTATTACCTTTCATTGAACGGTGTTGGTTTAAAATGATTAACTGATCTAAGACATGAACATAAAACGCAACTGCCAGTATTATTTTCATTGAAATTATTTACATTTTACATAGAAATATTTAAAAGTGTATGTCTTAGGTTAACCTATGTCTTAGGTTAACCTTAAAGCAGGCCTCAACCCTACAACATTTTGTTAAGCTTTCTATTTTAACAAATAAAAATGTTTTGTTCCAGTAAAACAAGTGTTTTGTATTAATATTAACCAATAAAAAAAGAGTTGTTAGGTTTCTTGTGATAAATATATGGTGGGCATATTCAAACCTAATCTTTTAAATTTGTCACATATGTTTGCTTCAAATTTGCTTCATATGTTTACCTCAATAAAATGTGTGTGCCTATATGTGTTGTCCTTGATTTCTGGTAATCAGTTAGTTTGTGAAAGCTCAAAGAATGTACAGGTTCATTTTTGTCAAGCACGCCTGTAGTAAACTCATTAAGGGAACACAATGGTCGATTGTATGTGTGAGGTTAGTTTGTCTTAGCTTGGGTGGACTGCAACTTTGCCATACTTCATGCAATATAATAAGAACTTACAACAAATTGTCACCATTAGGAGGCAACATGTCCTGTGAAAATATTTCGATCTAAATACTTTGTCAGATAAGGAAATCAAATTTCTTCATAATACTGCTTGTCCTGATTGGAAGTTCGTTTTTCATCATCTTGCAATGTTTAAATCACTTAACAAAAATGTTAACAATGAGGAGACAACATGTCAGGTGTAATCCTCGTCTCCCAATATCAAAGGTCAATGTCACATTTAGAGGTCAAAGGTCAAGTGCAAAATCTAACGCCATCACTCGGCAAGCAATTATAAAGTAAATGTTGAAATATGTGGAAACAAGACGCTTAGAAATCAAAGGTGAAATTTGAGTATCGTCCAGACTTACATTTTATCATTGACATTTCAGTTTTATCGCAACTTACAACAAATGTTTACCTATGCAGATGAATTTTCGTCTGTACGACCTGTCTCCTTATCTCAAATGTCAAGGTAATAATTAAAGATCAAATGTCATATTCGAGCATTATACAGCTTATTCGGACTGTTTCCTAGTGCAATTTTGAAAGAACAAGACTATTGCCAAGCAATATAAGTCCCCTACCGGCTCCACCATTGTCAGAAATTCCAGATTTTTTATATATATTTGTTGCCATAGCAACCAGAATTTTTGACGTAGGAACAAAATAAAATGACGTGCATAATGTCCATATTGATATCTATTCGTGTTTCAAGTTTCATGAAAAAAATATTAAGAACTTTAAAAGTTATCGCAGGATCCAGAAAACCACCATTTTCAGCAGTATTTCTAGTCTATTTGTTGCCATAGCAACCAGAATTTTTGACGTAGGAACGAAATGAAATGACGTGCATAATGTCCATATTGCCATCTATTCATGTTTCAAGTTTCATGAAAAAAATATTAAGAACTTTAAAAGTTATCGCAGGATCCAGAAATGTGTGACGGACAGACTGACAGACAGACAGACAGAGCGCAAACCATAAGTCCCCTCCGGTGAAACCGGTAGGGAACTAATTAAGCACGAACGGTTACATGAGGAGAAAGCGTGTCTCGCACAAGTAATGCGCACATTGTATATAGTCGCAGTCTAATTTGGATGTCAATGTCCAGCTTATTTGGAATGTGGCTCTATATTATGCCGACAGACATATCGTATTGCTTTGCACACTTTAGTTCGAAATAAACTTGTTTTTTCTTCCATTTGTACTGTGCCGAACTTCGCGCTAAGATAATTTAATCAGAGTTAAGAAATGACTTCAATATTTCTGACCTTTAAACACCAATATATCTAACCTTTAAACACGACGATGAAATGACAACTATGTTCCCAAAAAAAAACGCACGAATCAGACAGTGGCAATTTAATTCTGCAAATTTGCAGCGCGTGCATATACACATTACCTTAATCCATGGAGTAATGTAAAGTAATTAAAATTATTGTGACCTTCATTCTTATTGGTATTTGATATAATTCTCATGTGACACAAATGCACACACCAATAACATATTACTTTAACCTAGGGATAACTTCAATTCTAAATAGTTCTATTCACGCGTTGGTGATATGGGCGGTCAAACCAATTGATTGGCACGTGTAAACCTTTTGTGTTAAAGCCAGACACATCCCGTATTGAACATAATGCCTTTAACTCGTTTTACACCCTTGAACATAGCCATCGTAGTATTTGTATTTTTAAATGCCATGTGCATACGCATGACACGATACTAACAGTGCTGAATTTTCACCGTGGAGGCCCATAAGCAATGAAACTGTCGGGCTCACTCCCCAGGCCCGTAGTCGGCTAAGTGATTACTAGAGCGCCAGTGTTCAGTTGATTTCAATCGTTAAAATTAGCCTACCAAATGCCAAGGCTTGCAAGATTTAAATATTGAAAGTGCCTTTCATCGGAACATAACATTCATATAAAATGATTGGCTTTGTCAAGTCATTTTATTAGGCAAAGCAAGAAAACAAATCGTACGGTCTCATGCGGCCCCTAAAAGTCGCGGGGCCCATAGGCAGTTGCCTACTCTGGCTTATGGGTAATCTGGGACTTGATACTAAGATACTTTCTCCGGTGCTTCAATATATGTCATACAATCTTTGGAAGCTTACTTGATGAAATTAATGCCGATACAGAATACAACTCCCCCCCCACACACACACACACCGATGAACAAACCAATAACTCAACTTTTGCACCAGTTTGTGGCTTGAAGGAGTAAACATGAGGGGAAAAGTCACTTACATAATCCATTGAGTCAAACCATAACACACTCAAAACATTATAGGTATAGGGTCCGTAACCACAGATCCCCAAAACAACACTTTGCAAAAAGGTAACTTCTAAAAACTGTTATTGTTTACAAGTATTGGTGCCTAGCGCCTCGAAGCAGCGATTATCAGGAACAATAACCAGCATTATTTCAAAATGCAATGATAAACTAAAACAAGTCAGCGCTAACATGTTCAAGTAATGGCCTTTATTTTGATTTGTTGATGTTTAAAAATAAGATAAATTTGACCAGAAATTTCGCCGAAATTACAGATGTTCTCATCAATGAGCCGGAATTTTGCATAGACCTCTTTTGGAACTCGGTTTACTGTTAAATATATTGTTCACACGAATATTCACAAATAAAGAACATATGTGTGCTCACTGTAGAGTGAATGACAAAACATAGATTTATGTTATTTGCTATAGTCCCGCGTGAAAATAAACGAAAAAACACAGTTTCCCTGAGTTGTGAGTAAACATTTTTAGGCATCCTCTTATTCTAAACAGTAAAATTATTGCATGTAATAAACATTCCAATTAACAATCGCAAAACTGTCTAATTGACTTGTGGTTAATTAAGAAGATTGTACTACTTGTATTTTTTTACGATGATTTGACACAAGGGTTTTGCACTAAAACCATCACACATTTTAAGAGTGTTGTGTATTGTTGACTATCCAAAACTCCTAATTTTTTCATCCGATAAAAATCTTCAAATTGTTAGTCTTGGTATTTATCAAGAAATTATAACTGACTTTTTAATATAAAGATTTCTAACAGCAGCTCCCATAAATGTGTGGTAGATGGTCCTTTTTAAAACTTGTAAAATGTGTTAGACGTGGTAAACATTTTTCATAAATAACTCATCATCGCCATGCATCGTTACTATAAAGTTGTTCGTTTGGAAAAGCATTGCTTAAAATATCACCGGGGAAACCAACCGTTATCATTTAACAGGAAACGCAGCCATTATGAGTTCAATGGAAAAAGGATCCCTTATAATTTACCCTTATAACGTCAACGGAGAGAGTATCCATTATAGCTTCACCGAGGAAATCTATCCTTAAGCAATCCGTTAAACTTCAACGGTGAGAGAACCTCTAATGACTGCATCGGGAAAAGAAACATTATTATATCAACGGAGTAAAGTAGCCTTATAACTTCAGTGGGGAATGCAATACTTATAACTAAACCTGGGAAAGCAACATTTATAACTTCACCAGCAAAAGCAATTTTGTATTTTTACGCCCAATTCCTTATTCAGAGGCCATAATTTCAGATACTTTCATTCGGATCATTTTAGGATAGCACAGCTTTATATTCGTTTTTATTGGCGACTTTTTGTGTAAGGTTTGCTACTTATATCTCTGGTACAGTTCTTGAAGTCTTATCTGACCCTGAACTTTGGTCAAGACTATATAATAGCTGAAAACTAAATGTTTTAGATATCTTGTTCCTTTTTCATACGAAAACTGTAACGAAGGGATGTGATTAAGAATGCAAAATGATTTTAACACGTCTCCATAAAAAGGAAGACTGCACCGGAAGCAGCGGCCCAAGTGCCTCGAAACTAAGACTGAAAAGTTTCATCGAAATGCCTCAATATTTTATTTTATAATTGAAACGAAAAAAGCGCGCATCCTAGCTGTAAAAGTGTGTTTTCTTCTGAAATAGTTTAGTGCGAATACGCGTTTTCTCGTTCATGCCAACCGTGGGTACATTTGGCGACTCAACCTCGGCACAAGACGAATGCCAATGTTTCGGACAGAGTTGTCATCAGTGCGACGTCACTGATGTCACAATAAAGCGAGACTGAACCGGAAGCAGCGGCCACGGTTCCTCTATTAGACTGGAAAGTTTAATCGAAATTCCTCTGTATTTCGTTGTTGCTATTATTTTTTTTCAATTAAAAACCAAAACGTACATAGCTGAAATTGGTAGCTTTTAGTTCAATAGATTTTCTATCGCCGAAAGCGCGCTTCCTCGCTCTAGGATGCCTACGTTACATCCGGCCACCTTCAACATTGGCGCACGATTAAACGTCGTGAGAACCGACAAAATGGCACTGTTTTCGGTGATTATAAGTGATATCTTTAGATATTGCAACTGGTTACTCTTTCCTTACTCAGCCGCGAAAACGGCACTAGGTTATCATTAAACAAGAATACTATAAAGAAATGTACTGAAATAAATACATATTATTTATTCCCAACCTACATATACAGTGATTTTCCTTGATTTATGCGTCTCTTAATTCATATTATTTTATTTGTTAAGTAAGAAAATACCAGTTCCTTATTCGATTTCAATAATGAATAAGGAACCAATTCCTTATTCATTATTCAAATCGAAAAAGTAACTATGTGAGAATTAAATACAACAAAGTAGAAATGCACGGCAATTAATAAATTTATACCCGTCCAATATATTCAATAATTTTCGTTGAGTTATTCGTCTCGTTGGTTCATTTTGATTTATAATTTATAGAAAGAACTTTCCAATTCCTTATTTGATTTGAATAAGGAATAAGGATAATCATCACTTAAAACTTAGTAGAAATGAATTGCAATTAGAATTTTACATATACAACCAATATATAAATAATATGTTCATTTATATGTGGTTAATATTGGATCAATTGCATTGATGTTTAAGTAAGAAAATGCCAGTTCCTTATTCGGATTGAAAAGGGAATAAGTAGCCAGTTCCTTATTCCTTTTTCAATCCGAATAAGGAACTAGGTTTTGATAAAAGCGAGATGATACGATTTTGTCGAATATTTATTAATTTATATAAAATGTTTAAAAAACTTATTAAACATATATTTCAATATAAATACAAATAAAAATTAAGAAGAACATGTGTCCAAAAATGCGAAATAAGCCAGATATTTATTTCTAAAATAAAAAATGACTGTACAGTCGAATTCGCCAGCGTGTATATCATGCATGTACGCTGTAAATCTAAAGTTAGTTTAACGGTTTATTTTAAATTCCTGCAACGATATCTATTCATACGAAACACGAACACTGACTAAAAAGACGAATGCTTGTGTTATTGTTGGAAAATATGCACGCAATATCTTCGTCACAATCGGCTCGGGGCGCTAATTTGTCTTTGCTGCATTTTATGAAATAATTTTTCTCGCCTATTTTGTGTTATTGTAACATATTTTATCAATATATTACAATTTAACACATATAAAAAATAGTATAATCTCGCTTTAAATGAAACATAGTAGAGATGTACTACATTTAATGTTTTTGATACCAAATCTAAATTTACAATGATTTTCATTGATTTGTAGGTCTTTTGGTTCATTTTAATATTTTATTTAGTATGAAAATGTCAGTTCCTTATTCGATTTGAATATATTCCGAATAAGGAACTAGGCTATCATTATATGAAACTTAATAGAGATGTGATGCAATTAATGTTTTTTGATACCCAACCTGAGTTTACAATTATTTTCATGGATTTATTGGTGTCTTTGGTTCATTTTAATAGTTTTTTTAGTATGAAAATGTCAGTTTTTTATTCGATTTAAATAAGGAATAAGGAACCAGTTCCTTATTCCTTTTTCAATCCGAATAAGGAACTATGTTATCATTAAATGAAACATACTAGAGATGTACTGCAATAAAATGTTTTTGATACCCAACCTAAATGTACAATGATTTTCATTGATGTATTGGTTTCTTTGGTTCATTTTAATAGTTTGTTTAGTATGAACTTACCAGTTCCTTATTCGATTTGAATAAGGAATAAGGAACCAGTTCCTTGTTTGTTTTTCAATCCGAATAAGGAACAAATTATCATTAAATGAAACATAGTAGTGATGTACTGCAATTAATGTTTTTGATACCCAATATAAATTTACAATAATTTTCATTGATTTATTGGTCTCTTTGGTTCATTTTAATAGTTTGTTTAGTATGAAAAAGCCAGTTTCTTATTCGATTTGAATAAGGAATAAGGAACCAGTTCCTTATTCCTTATTCGCACTGAATAAGGAACTGTGTTATTCTTAAATACTACTTGTAAGTAATATATTGCAATAAATATGTTTAACTTCGAACCTACATAAACCATGATTTTCATCGACATTTTATATTATCTGGTTAATGTTAATTTATGTTTGAGAAAGGCAAAACCATTTCCTAATTATCCTCTTCATAATACTTGTTTTTAGCGTGTATAGTGACATAGAATATAAAAAAAAATGTGACAGAATACGTCCATATCACATAATCATGCTTAAATAACCCACACTACATCTTAAATATACCATATCCGAAAGTGATTTTCCGAAATACAGGCTTCCGAATAAGGAACTTACTTTACGCCAATTCCTTATTTAAAGGCCATACTTTCGGATGTTTAAATTCGGAGCATTCTAGAAAAGCATATCTATATATTCGTAATTATTGGCTATTTTTAATGTAAGATTTTTTTAAAATTTATATGTCTGATACATTTCTTGAAGTTTTGTCTGACCCTTAATCTAGAGAAGACTTTCCTATTGCTGAATCCCAGTCATAATTTAGCTATCGCATTCCGTTCTTATACCTAAACAGTTACAAGGGGATATGATTAAGGATGCAAAGCGATTTCAATGGGTCAACCAGTTCCTTATTCCTTTTTCAAGAAACTATGTTATTAAATTAAACTTATTAGAGATGTACTGCAAATAATGTTTTTATACCCAACCTACATTAAAAATGATTTTAATTGATTTATTGGTCTCTTTGGTTCATTTTTTATAGTTTGTTTATAAGAAAAATTCCAGTTCCTTATTCGATTTAAATAAGGAATAAGGAACCAGTTCCTTTTTCCTGTTTCAATCCGAATAAGGAACTATATTATAATTAAATGAAACTTAATAGAGCTGTGCTGCAATTAATGTTTTTCGATATCCAACCTCCATTTACAATGATTTTCATTGATTTATTGGTCCCTTTGGTTCATTTTAATATTTTGTTTAGTATGAAAATTCAAGTTCCTTATTCAAACCGAATTAGGAACTATGTTATTATTAAATGAAACAAAGTTGAAATGTACTGCAATTAACATTTGTTACACCCGACCTCCATTTACAATAATTTTCGTTGAGTTATTCGTCTCGTTGGTTCATTTTGACTTATAATTTATAGACAGATAATTCGAGTTCCTTATTCGATTTGAATAAGGAATAAGGGACCAGATCCTTATTCCTTATTCACACTGAATAAGGAACTGGATAATCATCACTTAAATCATAGTAGAAATGTATTGCAGTTATAATTTTACATATACAACTCATATATAGACAATATGTTCATTTATATGTGGTTAATTTTGGATCAATTTCAGTGATGTTTAAGTTAGAAAATGTCAGTTCCTTATTCGACTTGAATAAGGAATAAGGAACTGGTTCCTTTTTCCTTATTTAGCCTCGAATAAGAAACTGGATTATAAATAAAAACAAACATGTTTAAATTTATAAGATTTATTTTTTTATCACATTCATGTAAAATAATAGTATATGCTGGAGGTTTTGTTGATGTAAAATTAGTATTCGAATAAGTAAATATCGGTTCAGTTTAAACAAGAAATCCTATGTAAGCGCAAAGAAGAAACATGAATATGTAACGTAATACATAAAGTACATGTATTCGAGTTATTTTGTTTAAATTTACTTCAGAAATGATTGCATTTTTTGTTCTTTAAAACCCTATAACAAATATGTTACGCGTGAATAAGGAATAAGGAACAGTTCCTTATTCCTTATTCGAAAAAGAAATAAGGAACTAGGAAAAAGGAACCAACTTCGAAGTGTAAATCAAACGGATAAAAAGGTGCCCATGCCACCTAGATTTTAACGAGACAAACTTTGTGATCAAGCTCGTCAAGATTTATGGTAAATAAGCGACCTTTAACGTGTTCATACATTTGTGTAAGATTTAACCTAGCTACATAGATTTGAAGCCCATGTTTTAAATTGGACGTATATTAAAAACAACAAAATTTTAACAAATGGTTATGAAGATTGTGTTATGATTGTGTTAGGCCATAAGCGCAATAACAAGCACTTTCTAAAATTTTACCACAGGACCTAGTTTTTGTTCCAATTAGAACAAATTTCCAACGTGGCATTGTATTCCTTAAGATTTTAATGAAGATAAATGTTGACGACTTACAACAGGTGACGTTAAAAGGTTCAATTTGCTCACACCTGATCTCCATGTGTGACATCTTTAAACATCAAGTCGCAACTGTATATGGCGTCACATTGCCTTTGGTCTGTTCTTTGAATTAAGGCCTGGGATTAATCACCCACTAATATGCCTTCTCTCTCGCATTAATGCACAACTCAGTTTGTTAACCTGCAACATATCGATTCTTCTAGCTTTTCCCAAAATGCCTACCCAGCGAGTCTCAACAACCCCTCTGCCCAGTTATCCAAAGACTCTTCAACCCCTACTTACACCAGTTACCTCTGAGGTTTAAGTTGTTCGCGGTAAGCTCTACATTCATCAACAAGGCGTAGTATTCCATCGCCTTTTCTGTCAAGCTGAAATTCAAATAATCTCTCTTCTCACAATCCACCCGCTCAAAATACGATGACCTTGAATAAATGATAATATATAAAAACCTGCAAATAAAATCTCGATTAACTGATTACGATCGTAATTTTGTAGTGTAAAGCAGTACGCTTGTTGAATGCGCTAACAGTTATATTCGGGTCACAGATACATAACAAGTAAGTTTGGATTAATTATATTTACCACTATTTATATGAGAAATGCTTTCTTATAAAATTATGTGAAGAAATATAAAGCTTCGTTTAGAGATTGACGACATGTTCGCTTTTATCATAGTTTCCTAGCAATAGGGATAGTAATTGTTTTCGTTTACCTGGTATTTCAGCAATTTTCATTATTGAAAGTGACTTTAATTTTAGACAAGATCATGAAAGAAGAATACAAATAAAAATAAAAATCAACAGTCTCTCAAAGCCAACAAATTTGCTCATACTCCTTCGAGTATTTATTTTCAAATACAGAAAACTATAACTTACAATTTTTGTAAGAAACAATTAAATACAGTCTGTAGATAGAGGTTAGCTCATCGTACAAATAAAGATTTTCCACAGTATTGTTCTCGAATTTCAGGCCTAGTTCAAGGGCGTAAAATAAATGTGGTTTAATTGTTCGAAACCGACCAACACTTAGTTTTGGATTTGACCCGTGATTCGTTTTTTTGTACTGAATGGTGAGTTTTCGATCACTTGCAAAATGCGATCATATTCTTTCAACCGATTGTAAAGTGTGCAACAACAACTGCTGAATTTGATCTTATTTGCTAACTTAACTTTGACAATCAATAAACAAATGCTATGTAGAGGTTTTAATGACATGTGCACGTC
Organism: Dreissena polymorpha; assembly: GCF_020536995.1. Taxonomy (NCBI): domain Eukaryota; kingdom Metazoa; phylum Mollusca; class Bivalvia; order Myida; family Dreissenidae; genus Dreissena; species Dreissena polymorpha. The sequence goes on along the minus strand of NC_068363.1, from coordinate 80,710,359 downwards.
AATGCTCATGAAATTGTTGAATGGTAAACAAGTTAGGAAAATGAAGTTTTTATGTACAATCTCAGAGGTAACAAGCGACTTTTTGCCATGTGTTGATATGAATGCGCTTCGCTTTTTTATCATATAAAACACGGAAATTACTTTCATATCAAAACTGTATGTTAACATGAATAATATTATATTTTAACTGCTTATTAAAACAAGTATGCACACTAAATGCCCCGTGATATTCATAACGACGAGTTTGATATCATGACGCCGATACCGATACGTTTTATCAAATTGAATGTTACAGATAAACAAATTGTGTTGTCCATTTTTAACTAAAATATGCATTATTATCGCCTGTTTTCATTTCACACGAGTTACGAAACATAATGAAATCCTTAAGAAGTTGACAGAATGGTAACATAGGAAGTTTATGTATAAGTGACTAATCGACTGTTTTTTTTGCAAGTGTAGTTAAACCTGACTTAGAGGTCACCTTAGTAGAGCGGTCATACGACGTTTGTGGTCAGCTTATACCCCCCCCCCCCCCCCCCTCCACGACGAAAATCAGTCTTTGTTACAGGAGTTAAGCTTTCAACTGCCGTAAGCGGCCAGTATATATCACATCGCGAGCGCTTTTTGAATCTGTGTTATGCGGTCATGATGCAGTCAAATCGAGTTGCGAAAAATTAACACTCAAATCGATTTGCGTTGTTTTTACTCTCACTTCTGACGTCATACCGTCTATTATGCGGTTAAATAATATAATTGCTGTACGTGCATTTGATATAATAAATGCGGCATACTGTGAGAAAACAAAAACATAGGTAATTGTTCAGGTTTGTGTTGTGAGAATAATTACTGGGAGATCTTAAAAATAAATTATATCAGATTAGATAACACGTTTTAAATAATAATCGCATTTTTATAGTACAAATCAGTGTGATAGAATTTGTTATCATTAAGCCGAAAGCTTATATGAAGCATACGTACCCTGAACGGCTCTCGGTACATGTTTCGGGCGATAAGATAAGTTATACTGATATTATACTGATTCGACTGTAGTAAATCTTGAGCAAAGGTTATAATAAGTTGCGTTTCTTCAAAAAGACCATGAATAAACACAGTAGCATTTCCACTGCAATAATTATTTAATTATTTAAATGTGGAAAAAATAGTAACTTCGACAAAAACTGTTATAATTAATACACAAAAAACTTCCCCCTCAAGTGGATGAACAAAAATATAATTCCATATAAACTGCCGCATTCCAATGACAGGCCCAATTAACAAATAGGCACACTGGCGATTTCCTAGCAATCAATTTATTTTCTCCAAAATACATACATGATTACTTTTTGCATTGATAACATAGCACACAACAATTCTTATTTGTCCAGTGAACGTATTATTTAAACAATTCAACACTTCCAATTATTTATTCGGGTCTATATGACCGAATGACATAGGTCGCTTAATTAAGAACTGAAAAATCTGGACCGTGATGACCAATTGACCATCTTTTGGCATTTTTAATACATACAGCCTTGAAGAAGTCGTTCGAAATATCAAGCCACGACATCATAGGAGCAAATATTTATAGACAATTGCATCATAAGTAGGCATATCATCCGACTTTAACAGTGTTCATTATGTTTCACTACATCCATATCGAGAAAATCGTCCTACCTTCTGGGTGCTTTTTTCACGGGTCCGAAACTATAGAGCTTAGAATTGTTAAAACAAGTCATGAGATACATTTTCATAACGATTCGAAGAACACCTTGCATTAAAACGATTTAGGAATACTATCCCGCGTCCGTGGCAGCCGAGTTTTCAACGGAACTTAATATTGGTTGTTTACAATTTCACTCAGCGAGTTTAAGAAAGATTTGAAATAATGTTTCATAACCATTGCAATATGGTTTAGCAAAATCGATATAAGAAAGTCTGTCCCACTCATGGCGGCCATATTTGTTAACGGACCAGAAAAATGGTTGTACTAGTCCGAGTAATAAGGCACTTCATATATATTTCATTTAAATGAATGTACCCTTTTGGCTCTACGTACGGTGTTTGTGCTTCACTCGGCTGTTTGTTTCAATATCGAAGCCGTTGGGATACAAAGGTTATTGAAAGAAAACCGTCCATAAATCTGTTGTCTCCTTACGTGACGTTCGAGATATTGGATGTACAAATATCATTGAGCCGAACGGGCGTCTCCGTTTTAAAGAAATATAAATATAAAGTGGCTTACCAGGTTAAAATATCCACTTCACTTGCAGGAAAAAGCACGAAAACGACGCCACCTTAAAAGTAAGTCCCAACTAACCTCACCTAAAGCAAGTAATCTACATTTTACGATTTCTCTATTGATTGTCGCGTAATTACACATTGTTCGTGGAGAACACACAGTAACAAACAAAGTTCATTTCTGTTTTCATCGAGATTTATTTCTGATTAATAATTTCTAACACAACGCTTCTAATGTTCATGAAGTACAATTTTACAGCGCGGCGGCCGACATGGCCACCACGTCAAGAAGACGTGACAAATCTCTAACCGCAGACCTTTCTTATTAACTAAAACACTGCATTTTATCCCCAGGATAATTTACATAAAATCTACTTGTAATTTCATTGGTCATCAAGGTCTGGGCTTATTACGGATTGGTTGACTTATTAGAATGTTCTAGAAGGAACAATCTATTTACTTGCTTGCCAAATGCACTAAAATCTAATCAATTCATATTGGTTTAGAGTAATCCCGTTACGTTCGTCAGTACTATAACTTTTGTACCCCAGACAATAGGTGACCTTTTCATCTGTGCTGTTTGTTGACCATGTGTGTTACTTACAATCTCGTATCTATATGCTGACTCTGGACTCATTGTGTTCTTATTTGGATTTAATCTTAAATAAGGTCTGACTTTCCATTTTATTGATTCCAATTATACCCCACCTGAGTGTAAACATATTTGCGTTCTGACTTTAAATAAATCTTAAATCAGGTCTTAGTTTTGCAAATACCTCCCAAGGTGTATTATTAAATTCTCAAACTTCATCTTATCATTGCCTATACATATTATTGAAATATCCCCTTATTAATTTCCGTCATAAGAATAAACTCATAAGAATAAACGATATGTTATAAGCTGTTACATGACACAACTTTTCCCTTATTTTAATTTTTTTAAATATTTTATGATATTAAAAAAATATTTATGATATTAAAAAATTATTATTATTATTATTTTTATTTTACAAGCGTCTCTGCTGAAATAGATAACATAAGTTATTGTTACACAATATAAATGTCAATCGGTATGTAGCGGAGTACATCATCTGTTGGTCGTTGGCCTTCAATACGTCTGGTGTCGTCCATGTAGTGTTGAAGTCGTCACGTGGCGAATACGATGTTTATTTAATGTCATTGCCGCCGTCCTGAAGATAAGCCGATTGTAGGTTCGTCCGTGAAAATTGTAATGCGTTTGTTGATTCAGCTCTGCTTTCCGCTGTTTAACTTGCGTCGTCGATCGTCGTTTCCGTTGTATTCATCGTTGTTGTTGTTTTCGTTGTCGTTTGTTGATGGTCCCAGCGTCTTCATTTCTCTCGGGACATTAAGATCTTCTATTGGCCATAATGCTCACGAGGTATTAACTATAGCAGTGTTCTCCTTGATGTCTTAGGCCTCGGAAGTATCATTCCAAATGCGTTATCTACGCACGTCAAACAGTTGAACGGCTGCATCTACCCTATAGTGTTTAACGTCACAGGTATTGTGTCCAGTGTTGCGTCACTTGTTGTCCTTCGAAAACGTCTGGCGTTGGGTCTTCTTTTAGCAATAGAACCAGGTATTCACTTTGAGAGTAAACACCGTGATGTTCCATCCTAATCATGTTGTTTGTTTCTTCTATTCGTTCTGGAAGGCGTTGTCTAACGAAGTCGCTCTTCTTCGGCGTTGTCTTCAAATCTCGATATTTCATCTGCGTTGTGGTGATACAAGTATCAGTTGTTCAAAATCATGGCAAACATTTATAAATATCCCCTTAAGTTCCTCTTAAATACCGTCATGACAACTTAATAGAACGCCTTTGTAAATACAACCTTTATTACACCAATTACTATCGAAACACTCCTTTAAACATTACATAACAGTTCGATATTTTACGTACGTGCTATCAGTAAATTTGTGACAGGTATGGGCTACTTTATTTACCTAGGGTATTGCACTTTAAACAGACATATCGCGTTCGTATCTTAAAATCTTATAAATACATTTACATTATAATATCAAAATATTAAACTGCCTTCAAAATTCCTTAATTATAAAAATGTATATGCCTCATATATCTGTATTCCTATAATGTCAAATTAATGAAACATTCTTCAAATATTCTAATTTCCTCATACGTTCAAATTTCATGAAAACTTGCAAAAATATCAAAAATTAAAAAAATACCATCAATTACAAATGTATCTTATAAATCTTATTTATGCCAAAATGTGTCCGTACATAATTATATATTCCAATAATACAAAAAATATAGAAAACTCTTTAAATACCCTCAATTATTTGTGCGCATCTAATTTCAGTATTTCTATAACTCATATAATTATGTAAATTTCAAATACTTTCTTATTCATTTATTTTATTCTCAATTTACCGATATTTTAGAAAAAATACTGATCAATGAAAAACTGTATTGATTTTGATACTTGCATAATTTTTCCGTACATGATTAATCATTTCTTAAACACCTATCTACGTAAAATTCTTTAAAACAATTCTTAAAAATTTCGTTGTCATAACGCCTTTTACTTTGTATTTCTTACTTGATAACATTTTAAATAAACCCCTGTTTGCCATAATTTATGAAAAAACTGACCGTTTTCCATGTCGCGTTGTTTTTTTGATCCGTTGGCCTGTGATTCCGTATAGTGTTGTTTGTACTCCGTTTCCCAATGTTTTTCAATGTTCGTCCTGAAGTCACGGCAACCATAAAATGTACTGTGTCGCGTAATTACACATTGTTCGTGGAGAACACACAGTAACAAACAAAGTTCATTTCTGTTTTCATCGAGATTTATTTCTGATTAATAATTTCTAACACAACGCTTCTAATGTTCATGAAGTACAATTTTACAGCGCGGCGGCCGACATGGCCACCACGTCAAGAAGACGTGACAAATCTCTAACCGCAGACCTTTCTTATTAACTAAAACACTGCATTTTATCCCCAGGATAATTTACATAAAATCTACTTGTAATTTCATTGGTCATCAAGGTCTGGGCTTATTACGGATTGGTTGACTTATTAGAACGTTCTAGAAGGAACAATCTATTTACTTGCTTGCCAAATGCACTAAAATCTAATCAATTTATATTGGTTTAGAGTAATCCCGTTACGTTCGTCAGTACTATAACTTTTGTACCCCAGACAATAGGTGACCTTTTCATCTGTGCTGTTTGTTGACCATGTGTGTTACTTACAATCTCGTATCTATATGCTGACTCTGGACTCATTGTGTTCTTATTTGGATTTAATCTTAAATAAGGTCTGACTTTCCATTTTATTGATTCCAATTATACCCCACCTGAGTGTAAACATATTTGCGTTCTGACTTTAAATAAATCTTAAATCAGGTCTTAGTTTTGCAAATACCTCCCAAGGTGTATTATTAAATTCTCAAACTTCATCTTATCATTGCCTATACATATTATTGAAATATCCCCTTATTAATTTCCGTCATAAGAATAAACTCATAAGAATAAACGATATGTTATAAGCTGTTACATGACATGATTGACCTCAATCAAAATATACGCAAGCCACTTAACACAAATCACGTACTAATGATACACACTATAAGCATCAAGAAAATACTTTTATCGAAATATGCACAGATCAAAAGAAACATTTCAATAAAATAAGAACACATTTGTACTATAAATGATTGTGGTCAAATGACATATTGCGGGAAAAATCTTCAGGGATTTGCCAAGGGTTATCAGTCAGAAATAAGAATAACACTCCTAAATTAGTTCATTCAATCATCGTATTATTTTCCGCAAGTATAAAACAGTCAACAATTATTCAAGAAAACATATCATTTCTTTTCGCACAGTTGTCTAAGGATAAAATACTTTGACATATATTGAAAAATATGAGTATACCAATAGCCTATTTATTATTTAAATGGACAAAAAGTGCTAATGGAATGCTATTGTCATGACCCCATGTCCGGCGTCGGCGTAGTTCAAATCCTAGCAAAACTTTGTCTAGACGCTAGATACCACATTTATGATTTAATCTGGATGAATGTTATCTTGTGAATACCTTTATGAATTTCGAATCTGAATCAAATGTATTGAGCAAATCTGACGCACCATTAACTCGTTAATTTTCGGGTTATTTGGAAGGAGTCGTATGTGTTCGTTCGCATAAGAAATTGGAATTCATTACTTACAATCTAAGAGGAAATATATTTTGGATTTATGTAAAATCTTATTCAAAAGAAGTCTTGGTAGATGAATATTTGGTTTCAAAATACTCAAGAAACCTTTACCTTAAAAGCAAGTGTACTTTATAAGAAGAGTTTCATTAAAATATGTTAACGTTCTCATTTTTAAAAACTTGTTTATTTGATGTAATAATTATATGAATGAAGATTTTCCATATACACACTGTGTACAAAGTGTTTATGAAGTTAAAATAGCTCAGTATCAGATTGTGTATTATATATCCGGAATCAGAGTTTATTGTTGAAAGATTTTAATATTTTATATTAAAGGGATCTTTTCACGCTTTGGTAAATTGACAAAATTGAAAAAAGTTGTTTCAGATCCGTAAGTTTTCGTTTTAGTTATGATATGTGTGAGGAAACAGTAATACTGAACATTAACCATGCTCTAATATAGCCATTATATGTATCTTTTGACGATTTTAAAACCTAAAAAATATAAAGCGTTGCAACGCGAAACGATTGAATAATTTGGAGAGTTCTGTTTTTGTCGTTAAATTTTGTGAAACTACGAAGATTGCTTATATAAGGTATAAAATACGACACGAATGTGTACTCGGTGGAATAGCTCAGTAGGCTAAAGCGTTTTTACTTCTGGACTCTGGCAGGACTCCAGGGGTCACTGGTTCGAAACCTGCTCCGGGCAATGTTCTTTTCCTTTTTTTAATTTTTTTCTTGATTTTTTACTGGAGCTTTTATGATCCAATGTTTACATTTATAAATATATAGCATTTAATGAATAAGTTAAAAAAATGCCAAAATCTGTGAAAAGGCCCCTTTAAAAGCTCAAATTTATACGGCACAGTTTATGTATTGCGCTTTTATATTATACACCAGATAAACCGGAAATACGGTTTAAAACCAGAACGTGCATACAAACACACATTCATCATAATTTTGATCATTTTTGTCATCAACAAGAGCAGGACAATTCCTGCACAATAGACATACGTTGCATATTGGAATATTTAACTCCTATACAAATCTTCAAAAGCATGTTAACCGCTTTAACAGTCATACGTATGACTCAATCTTAATAATGTTTTGAGAATTATTAATTTGACAACATGAAGGCAAACTTAAAATATGGATCAAGTGTATTCAAACAATGTCAATATGTCAAAACTTAAAACAACCTTGTTACCAGTCCCGGGAGCCGCATCTATGATTAAATTTTGATAAACGATGTTCATAATGTTTACCTCGACAATACCACGGCTAAGTTTAAATGTGTGTCACGGATGTTCAGAAACATTGTCAAATCCCAGAACTTTGCTACCATTCTAGAACAAACATTCAGGACTAAAGCTTGAGCAAACTTGGTCATATTTTTTATCTTTACACTATTAATATCAAATTTGAGTTTAGCTGAATTAAAAAAAAACAAGGTTTTAAGGTCGAATCCTAGACAAAAGTTATAACATTTTAAATTACGTCAAAGATTACTAACTGTTAATGGAATATGGTCAGCACTCCAGTCTTTTCAAATACAATGTCGCAATGTCTTTTTGTAGTCCTTGCTACCTTTCTATAGGGAACATTGATGACTAAATCTGAATGAAACGTCTGCATAATGATTATCTTTAATATATCTAATCTATGTTTAAAAGTGGGGCTAAAAACTACTTTACTATTGCACTCTTGGAAAAGATATTGTAACTGCATTGTAATCTCGTTACCTATTTAAATGACAGACTGTTTAATCATCCTTGATGAAGCTTGTTCACAAAGATTACTAACTGTTAATGTTTGTATTGACAATATATAGTCTACGTTAGAATCCGGGTTATTTATGTCTGAATAAAAGGTCACCAGGTCAAATCTGTGACACGTTAGAAGTAACATTTATAACTACTCAACGTTGATGTTTAGCTTGCCAACTTCAATGGTACGTTAGGATGTCGTTCAAGTATATGAGTACATTGAACTTTAGTGAGCGCTCACTTATTTAGTAAAAATATTGCAATAATACATGTTTAACAGTTAAGTGTTTGAACTCTTATACGACATTTTTATTTTCTTGTTGGTTATTTGCAGATTTCTTATTGCGAGGGTTTTCTGCACCCAAAAAAGGTTAAGAAAAAACTATTATATAATTAAAAAATCTCAGAAATTCAGAATTACCAAACCTCAATCCCCCCCCCTATTTTGTTGATAACCATTTAATTAGAATTAAAAAGTCAGTCTTATGAAATATTGATTAAAAACTAATTATTTGTTATACGGGTTGGCTATATCAATATATATTTAAAATTCCAGAAACGTGGTTTTACTTTTATTATACAATATTCATGATCTGGATCATTACATTTTACGTATATAACTACAACTGATATATATAATTGATATCAAATGAGGTGTAACAAGTGAAATAAAGAAAATATAACCACATACGTGTGGTTATATCCCCGTAGAAAAACAGAAAAATAGCAATCCCTAGACGTAAGAAATTCTTAAAATAATTTCTAAAAAAAATAAAATAAACGCAGGAGTGAAATACAAGTTTGAGCATAGTAATTTTGTCCGATTAGCTTTTGTTGGAGAAATGGAAACTTGTGTTAGTTTCACTACACAAATTTTAAGTAAAAGTTTCAATTGCAAGGGTAACCTCATTTGTACAAATGGATTTGCCGTAACCATGCTCCAACTGAGACAGTTCGATGTTGCAGTAATGTAATAATGTACACAAATGGTATCATATTTATATACAATAATATAAATTGCTTACACGTATGAATAGCGTGTAGAAACTCATTTGTAATCGTAAGCAATTCGACCCGAAATAGTTAAAAATGTTCCATTCATATAGCTTACCTTATTATTGAAATTGCATAGTTTCCATGTAGTAGTTCAATTGTGCGTATGCTTAAA
>NC_068363.1:80368476-80398476 GCF_020536995.1 Dreissena polymorpha | reverse complement strand
CGGGCTCGCCGTCTAAACCATCACCGCCGCCTCGACCACCACGGCCACCACTGCTGCCACGACCACCATGGCCGCCGTCGAAAATACTTCCACTTCCGCCGGGCTCGCCGTCTAAACCATCGCCGCCGCCTCGACCACCTCGACCACCTCGACCGCCACTGCCGCCACGACCATCACAACCGCCACCAACAGAACTGCCACTTTTACCGGGCTCGCCGTCTAAACCAGCACCGCCGCCCCGACCACCGCGGCCGCCACGACCGCCGTTACCAGAACAACCTCCGCTTTCACCATCGCCGCCGCCGCTTGGAATTTGTCTTCCATTTGCTTCTCGTCAAATAAATAAAATAATACTATAAATAAAGGTAATCTTTATAACTAATTGTTAAATATTAATTAATTCCAATGTGGACTTCTTTTTAATTTGCAAACATATTAGTGAGTGATGTTTTTATGATAAACAAACGAAACGTGCCATTTACCTTGGAAGGCTGCGTCCATTTTCAACAAGAAAAATACTGCCAGATAGATTGTAAGCTTCATCTTGATATCTGTAAAAATAACCAACTAATAAAATCAATACATAAAATGTATTTAAACACAAAGTATACGTCTTGATCACATAATATTTTATCCATTACTTTAAAACATTACTTTTCATATTTAATACAAGTATACGGAGTTTATCTCAATTTTGAAACAGACAACTGTATACGGCGATCTGTTTACTTGCTTATATCGATCAAGAAGAGCATACCTGTATATCGGTCGCTGCGTCGCTATGATGTAGTACTTGGTTTATATTAATAATTGTGTGTATATCGATTCAATAGGCTTCTAATTGTGTTTATACAAAGTAACAAGAATTTAGTTCACAGTAGACAAATCCACACTAATGCAAGGCATTCTTGTCCTCAGGTGTTTTTCGTTTAACACTATAATAATTATATATGTTTATCAATGCTTTATTAATACGTAACTCTTTACTGTTTAAAGTGTAACATTTGCTATTTCAATCGTTGAACCTTTAGTTACAAATTCGTCAATTTGCGTGATGCATAATAAATTATTTTGAAAAACAACTAAATAAAAATGCACAATTTGTGTTTTAAACACGTTCTTTTAATTTCATATGATAAATTTTTATCCAAACAAATATCAAGATGAAGCGTACAACACTTCTGTGTATCTTTCGCTGCGTCGAAATGATGTAGTGCAAGGTTTTGTTACGTTTGATACTGTTCAGTAACGTAACGATTAAGGCCATTGTGCAACACAAAACCGCATGCGGACGACTATAACATGTAATAATTTAATTAATGGATATACACAAGAGGATGTCAGTATGCATACAAAAAGTGAACTACTGTAATTTTATTATTTTTTTTACAGAAATATGCGGATAATTAATACCTATTCGAATATTAGCACATTATACTGAAACTTTCCTAAAAGGGAATCATTCTAAAGGCCAGAAAATAAACTTGTTTAGGTCATTCAAAGGCCTTAATGGTTAGCCAATCATGGGATCGATTACTCAGATTTTTTTTTAAAGAATCGACAGTTCCTGTTTATCCAATTTACTTGTAAACGTTTATCTTGAAAAGTCAGTAAGTGGAGCCGTTCTGAAAGCTATTTTCTGTAGTTGTTCTTACAAATCCTAAATCGTATCGTAAATTTCAATAACCAAACGTTATTTTCCAAGAATAATAATGAAATGTAAAATGTGCAACTTTAATAAATCAAATCAGTGAAAGTGCGAAACAGATACGCCCGACCACCGCACATAATTTGTCGGGCTAATAACCTCAAAGCGAAACAAAGAAAGTTAGGCAATGCCCTAATATTGTCCAGGATGCAAGTTATTCAACAACAGTTCATTACTGGTGCACTTGAAAGAAACATTACGAAGTTCAACACTTTTTCCATAACTTCCTGTTAAAAAAAAAAGAGAAATATGTTGGTACTGGTCTGCTTGTTTACATCTAAACGTAATAAAACATATTTACATTGAGGCATGTTTTGCAAAGGGTTATGCAAAACGAATTTCTGTATTGTACATGACGAAAGAAAATATCATTGTTTCAGGAGCATTTGATCAAATTATTAACAAACTTTTTTGTTCTGATTTCCTTACAATAGAACCACTCGGGCTAGCAATCACGAAATAACCTTATGCGCTCATGCAAATGAAACGTGTAGCTTTTCTCAAAGGCACAAGCTGCGATCTGTCACAATAGTAAACGTCATCGTACGGCGACGTCTCCGCTTACGTTACGTAAAAGCAGACGACGTAAACGCACTGGTAAAAATTAAAAAAAGGATGGATGTGCAATTACTACGAATTTAAAGGCGCGTGTGAATTTTAACAACACGTTGTCATGATTTTGAAAGAGCGTTTAATATTTGAATTTACGTTTGGTAAACATGGAGGTTGTGGCATTTCTTAGAAGACTTGACGCGATGCTAGCATTTGTTGAAGTATACAACACAACGCCAATCTAGTTCTACTTCATAACGACGAAGTGATAGATACACAGGTATGCTCTTTTGGACTGAAATGAAACATTTAATAGATAGCTGCCGGTTATCGTCTTGTTCAACATATATATCAACTCTATTTCCGAATATAAACAAAATGCTTATCTTGGTTTATAGTAATAGTCGTGTTTCTATCGACTCATCACGCTAATTATTTTGTTTATACACATGTATCAAGCATTTCTATTACAATAGCATAATCGACACGAATACAAGTCATTTTTGTCATTAACAGTTTCCCTTTAACAAAATAATAATTATTTACGCTCCTCCATTTATTCTTTGAAAAATAGTAACTCGTTACCATTTCAAGTTTAACATATGCTTTTTTAATCGATGATTCTTTTACTGTGAATTCGTAAATTTACACTGTTCATTTGTAATGATTTTGAAATCAAACTTAAGAAATATGTATAATTTGTGTTTTGAACACGTTTTATTGATTTCATACCATACGTTTATTATCCAAACAGATATCAAGATGAAGTTTACAAATCTTCTGACATTAGTTCTATTGGTGATAATGGCTGCCACCTTACCATTATATCTATCAGGTAATGACACGTTCCGTTTGTTTTAAGATCTTTTCGTGATTTGGTTAGGGGTTTGTCACAACCCCGATCACAATTATTTTTGTAAATGTAATCATCATCATCATCATCGTCGTCGTCGTCGTCGTCGTCGTCGTCATCATCATCATCATCATCATCATCATCATCATCATCATCATCATCATCATCATCATCATCATCATCATCACCATCATCATCATCATCATCATCATCATCATCATCATCATCGTCGTCGTCTTCGTCTTCATCTTCATCGTCATCTTCATCTTCATCTTCATCATTACATCTTCAACTTTAAAATCATAACAATCATTATAACGAGCAGTATCCTTATCAGCACCACATTGTTGTGATCACTACAATGATCACAACAACACGAATAATTGAAATAAATATACTGCTAATAATACAGAAGTTAATTAAAATAAAAACGATTATTATTGTTAGTGATAGAAGAATAATACACTTTATAATAATAAAAAGAAGAAGGAGACGAAGAAGAATTATAGTAATTATAACATTTAATAATGTCATTGTCATTTTTGTCCTCATGATTTCACGCTCATATTCATAATACTAATACTTTTGATAAAAATTTGTTTGATATGGATGTTCTTTGCCATGCGCCTGATTTTTTTTCCAAATAAACAACTTAAATTTACACATTTAACAAAAAATACATGATTTCCTTATTCCGAAAATAGAACTTTGGACATTGGCCGGATTACCGAGGATTTCGTATAATTATTAATCATTATTTATATACGTGTTAAACTTAATAGCATCCAACTCGGAGATCAGCGCACACCGGGCAATTTTTCATGTTCATATATGGGTATTTTTAATGTCAAATTCATCATCTCATATTCGCATGTGAGCCCTTCTGGTGCATTAGCCGAAAACCAGCTTCCTCCAGTCGTCTCGGTTGTGGGCGAGTCTCTCCAGCTGCCACCCAATGTCTTGCCTATCTAGTAAGTATCTGCATCCAGGGCGCGGTGCCAGACGTTTCCAAAGTTAACTTAAAGACATGTAATGTTGTGTCATTCGGAACATTTAAAATGTGCATTTAAATGTATAAATAGCGACACATAATAAAGTAATTTTTCATCCAATATTTGAAATTCACGACAGCTTATGCTTTCAAGAAGTAAATCCTTGTTTGTAAACTTAATGATATTCGGAATCACGTTTTTTCCAAGTGTATTTGACAACTTTTACAGTCGTTAGCCATCCCATATTTCAGATGTACGACAGATGATGATTTAACGAAGTGATGACGTGTAAATCATAGTGTTGTAAATAGTTAATATTCGGTTTCACGTCGTTGTTTGTCTTTCCCAGAGTATGTGTTATTTTGTATAGAGAAAGGGCGAAGCTATTAAAAATGATTTGATATTAAATGCAGCGTCTTTGCACAAACGGTCGGAATGGATATAAACCACCGTTGATTGCATAAACAAATATGGGGGTCATAACACACACATATATATATAATAGGTGCCCTGTCACTACTGAAACAGTTACAATATCTATATAAAAATGTAACGTGTATAATACAGTTTTATTGTAGTTTATAGAGTACCATATTTTCTGAATCTCACATATACCAATGAAAAACGAAATGTAGTGCATGCTCATTCAAGAATACGTCACAACACATTTCTTTTACATTTTAATTGACGAAAATATGTTGTGTTACTTGAACGCATACTCTTCTAACATACATTTCAAAAGACCGAACATGCTTGTAAACATGTTATTGATTTATACATGGTACAATATTGTGACACATTAGACGCAAATTAAATATCTGTTCACTTGAGAGTCTGGTAATGGGGCTTAATGCAACTATGAGATCCCCCGTGCCCGCGACTCCGCACGAGCGTTAAATCGAGTAATGGTCAACATAAGAATCATGATATTGACCTCCACACATATTATATGGCATTGATGATGTTTTCCGACTTTGAAACGTATGATACATTAAACTGTTTCAAGATAAATTTGTCAGGTACATACTGGTAACGATGAAACAACATTCGCAGACGCCTTAAATTACAACACAAACGCAAATTCAATGTGTGGTAATGTAGTACGTTCGCAATAGCAATCGAATAAGTGTTTACACATGTAAACGGGTTGATATCAGATCTAGGTCATGTGTGTTTTTAAACAAAATAGATCTTTGCTTCGGATTTAAGGTGCCTATGTATAGGAATGTATCATTTTAAATCCTACAAGTTATGCATTGTATTTATATTTTGTTTACCTTTATTTATATTTTGTTTGGCTAGGATTTGATTTCATGGATGTTTTTTATTTGTCAGTTTGACATAATTTTGAATATCAAAACTAACACATAAAATCACTAACATATACAACGTATCGTAACATGCCACTTATGATGACGTCTTTAACCCGTTCAGTGCGGGAACCGAATTTTAAAGGTTTTTGCAAACAGTTTGGATCCAGATGAGACGCCACAGAACGTGGCGTCCCATCCGGATCCAAACTGTTTGCTATTCTGATAGTATTCTTTGGAAAAAAAATCGAAGAAAATGCTAATTTTAGAAATTCAGCAGACGACATTTAAGCAGACGACAAATTTCCCAGCATGCAAAGGATTAAGTGCGACGTTTAATGTGTTGCGCAATACTTGGTATTCCAAAGATAAATTAATAACCAAAAAGTTTCGCAAGGCCGAGTTTATTTCATAAGACGCTTAAGCGAAATCAAACGCTGTTTTCATAGGAAAGTCGAGTGTATTTTTGTTGTTATAAAATATACACATCCCATGTAGGTACGATTTGATTTATTATGACAGTTGCTGGAAGTTGAGGTTTGATATTATGATACGTTTTACAGTTAACATTTCCGCACATTCCGTTTGTACCTTACGTTATTGGTTGTTAAACTATAAAATCTTGAGACTGTCGTGGTTCCTCATACTACTAAAATACCTTTTCACCTCTGTCGCTGTGTTAAGATAGGCGCTGGTAAATCAGAGATGTAGGCCACGCAAGTTAGTTAAGATATTTCATATTTTATCGCGAATACTGATATAAAGTCAATAGCTAAATATTTGGGTTTTATATAACTTTAAAATTTCTGTGACATTTCATATTTTTGTTAGTTTACTGCAGCCTATAAATGGACCATGGTGTTTTAGAGATTTTGACTTTGTAAATATACCCCATTCTTTCCAAGTAACTTGACTAAGTACTATAAAAAATACCTATATTTACAAGTTATCAGGCGCGAAATGTATACAAGAAATATTCCAACTTGTGTATACACGTTATATTTAAAAAAAACTTACATGTTCAAACTAACACCATAATGCACATATACATCTTTATTATACAGATATACAGTGAGAAACAACTCAACTTAACAAGTACATCCCCATCAGCTTCACGCATCAACATTGATCACAGTTCAATTGAACAGATTTTATAAGACAAATAGCACATGTTAAACTTAAGCTAACGCAGTATGCACATGTGAATCTATAACAAATACAGATGTACAAGTCGTATGCACATTCATTTGAACATTCTGCCATGTTTGATAAGTTCACTCAACAGTTAAATGTTTTATTCGCCTGATCAGCCATGCGTATCCGCTGAACACAGAAGCCTTTCCCATTCTACCGCCGCCCACACCACCACCAATTGCAGCCACCACCACCACCGCCGCTGCTACCACCACCGCCGCCACCGCCACCACCGCCGCCACCCCCACCACCACCGCCGCCTGGAATATTTATTCAATTTACGAATAGTCCAATTACGTTAAATTCATAGATTTTTCGAATACCAAGAAATTGAAGACGTTTAGTTTAACGTGACACTTTATAAAATGTATAGAAGCAGACACAAATAATTGAATGAACATGAATAAAGTGAAATTTGAATTTTTATTAAAATGTTATTAAACCGTTAACTTAATTTACAAAATGATTGTGATGTTCGGTATATTTATTATGAGCAAACCCTTACTAAAATCGTGGAACGATATAATAAAATGAACGTGTCAATTACCTTGTAGATAATCGGGTAAAGCGGCAGCCATTGCCAGTAATAGAAACACTGTCACAAGGATCGCAAGCTTCATGTTGATATCTGTTAGGATAATAAACTTTTGATATAAAAAACATAGAACGACCTTAAACACAAATAGCACTTATTTATGAAATTTGTTTTCAAAGTATTTTAAATGCAAAAATTGGCAGTTTAAACGTTAATCTGTCAAAATATCACATATGTCAAACGTATCACTTTACAGACTTAATTTTAAATAAGTGATCAACATGAAAAATCATACATTGTTATAGAAAATATTCAGAAAAAAAGAACGCATTACAGTTGTGTGAACAATTAAGTGTTTTTTTAATGTGTATAAACTATAAAAACAAGATAAAAACAAAATTATTTAAAGGATATAACGTTCATGTGAACTTTGAAAAATAAAATAATATACCTACATCTATTAGATGTTTCATTTTTAAAATTATTATCAATCTACAAAGTCGCTGGTTAGCGTTTATTGGTCAAAATAACATATCTTAACTTGAAACGGTACCGCTTTATTGCAATTTACTAGAAGTATTACACGTGAACAATTATTATACAATTGATAAGTTAAACATATTTAATAACAAGAACACTTTGTGTAAATAAATAAAATAAAATATAAACGGCTATCTATTTAATGTGACATTTCACCACTGAAAAAGAAAACAACATACCTGTGTATCAGTCACTGCTCATGTATGAAATAACAATACAGTCGGTCCGGTAGTTCCGGATCACTAGCGTAAATAATGGTGTTAATATTTTTAAAAGAAAGCAATTGCTTTCAAAATACTTGGATTGTTGAGGCAAAATATTTCATCTTTCAGGCCATATTAATTTATTAATTCTTACCAATACATTTCTGATGCCAATTTGAACTTATTCACTTGCATAAAGTCGGCTAGTTCTGAATCAAGTGCGGTAATTTCGGATCACTCGGACTGTAGGGGAGATGTAGGTCGGGGATCATCTCAAAACTTATTTTGACTGTCAACAATTATTTTGACTGTCAAAACAAATGATGCATGTATTAAATAAAACATCAGATAGGTTCGTTTGTTTCAGTTTAATAACTGTCTGACAATTTAAAAACATTATAGGGTATGTGTCTGTACACAGGAGAATAAAGCTGTTGGAAAGTATTTATGTTTTGATTTTAAATGGATTCCTCTGTATTATTGGTTATATAAAACAAACACAAATACTTGATACAAGCAATTTATTGATAAACTCAAGATACCTTATTGGGAAATAACATAATATGATAACATTTAACAACAATAGAATCACAATAATGTACAAACTGTATGAAAATATGACATATATGCTTATGACTAGAACATTTTATGTATGACTAGAAAATATTTTTATCTCTAAGGTTCTTAAAATACAGAACTTTATATAAAGGTTTTTATAACAAGGTATGTGTATGTCAGGAACACAATGCCCCCTATTGCGCCGCTTTGATTTTTTATCATTTGGCAGGTTCAGATAAGTATCTCCCTTTAAAGCTTATTACTTCCTTGGATTAGCTTTTTTGACCTTTGACCTTGAACGATGACCTTGACCTTTCACTACTCAAAATGTGCAGCTCCATGAGATACACATGCATGCCAAATATCAAGTTTCTATCTTTAATATTGCAAAAGTTATCAAAAAACTTTAACTAAGGTTAAAGTTTTGGGACAGAATGACAATGACAGACAGACCAAAAACTATATGCCCCGATCATTCGATCCGGGGGCACAGAAATGACAACTGAATATAAACAAGTACCTCTGGAATGCATTTGCTAATAAAAGAATCACAATAATGTAAAAATATATAAAAGCATCCATAAAAAGTATAACATTAACCTGGAATAAATTTGCTAAAGAAATGGAAAACAATACTAGATATCAAGTTACTTTTTTGGTAAATAACATAGTATGATAACATGTAACAATAATAGGATCACAATAATGTAAAAATAATGTAATAAAAGTATAAAAAACACAACATAAACCAGTACCTCTGGGATAAAAATGGTTAAGAAATGGAAGACAATACTAGATATCAAGTAAAATTTTTGGTAAATAACATATTATGGCAACATTTAACAATAATAAGATCTCAAAAATGTAAAAATGTATAGAAGTATCTGCTTCAGCCTCTTTGCCAATGACTGTGCCGAGCAGCCGTGCTTTTTAGGACCTATCAGTCCAACTTGACAATTATCTGAAATGCAAAACCACAGCATAAATACACATTAAAAATAGGATAAATATTTAAAATATTACCAATCTCTTTCCAGCACTAGTAACATCTTACCATTATTTATAAATTAACTTTTTCTATAGTACACTTTTTAGCACTCTGCTGGTTTTTATTACTCCGCTATTATACCTTAAAATGTTATAACTTATTACTAAACACATAAACATACAAACAAACCAAGATGCATTCAACAAATGCTTACTGTATGTGTTGGCCTTGACCTTGTGACTTAATGCCTCATAACTCGTTTGCATAATAGATCTCAATCAGATGCAAGAACATGTAAAGTTTGGAGAACCAGGTCCATAAAGTTTCATTTTATGAGCAAGGTTAAAGTTTTAGGGCAGAAAGACAGACAGAATAAACAAAATTCAATCTTATATTCTGTATTTCTCGACATTGAAGTCACAAAATAGTGTTATAATTAAATAATTGCAATGAAACATTATATCAAATTTATGAGAAGCTAGGCACTTTTCCTTATATATATAACATATACTTCAATCACTCACAGGAATTTAAAAATAATAATATATAAACAAATTCATACCAAATGTACAAGAATTTACCAAGGAAATGTGCTTCTAAATCGTCTTTTAATTGTTGACGCGTGTTAGAGATAGACGGTAGACGGTGCGACGGTAAAATGACACGACTGTGATAGTTACCAAAGTGTGATTTTCAATGAAAACACCGTTGCAAAAAGAAGCAAAACTGTGTTATTGCTTGAAATTGATAACATTTTCCAAAAATCACAGTTATATTGATACGGCAATATCTTTTAGACTAATATTTTAATTAAATCATAGAGTTGATTCGGAATTACCCGAGATCCGGAACTACCCGATCGACTGTACATTTACGTTACGTTTTATACTTTTCGGAAGAGTTACTTTACGTTTAAAAGGTCGGGTTAAATGATTGATCTGAACTGTATCCACATTCTAAATCAGTGACAGCGCGAACAGTTACGTACAACCACAGCTAATAATTTATTACGCTTCAAACATCCTGTTCGAAATCATATGTTCGTACATGACTGGCAGTTTATACCTAGAAGTAATATATCACTTTGGCTTAGTGTAACACGTTTGTAAAGCATTTTGTTTTTGAGTTACGTTTAGTAAACACTGGCGCAGTTGCTTTTCGTAGAAGACTTTACGTGATATTGGTAGTGTTTATTCTTTATATAATTTTAACAAGTTGTAATGAGTGTGAAAGAGCATTTTGTATATGAGTTAACGTTTGGTAAACAAGGATTTCGTGGCATTTCCCAGAAGAATTAACGCGATGCTTGTGCTGTTTATTCTTATTGTGCAACTTAATATCATGGTTGAGAATATTAACGTGTATATCAACAGGATAAACTCTCGATCTGCGAAGTATAAAACGTCAATCTAATTCTACTGGATAATGACAAAGCGATAGATACAGAGGTATGCTCATTTTAATTGAAATGAAATATTAAATAGATAGCCGCATATTATCGTCTTGTTCACAATTGTTATCAAATATATATCCTTAAATAAATTTTCTTATCATGGTTTATAGTAGAGTAATTGTGTCTTGTCTATCGACTCAATAAGCTAATTCATTTTGTTTAGACATGTGAAAAGCATTTCTTTTAGTGTAGACTAATCACAGGAATGCAAGGCGTTCTAATTTTCCCCTCTTAAAAATTTAGAGGATATTTGTTGGATCCGGTGGTTTATCGATTTAATTCACGAGTGATCATAGAAATAATATTTTCACGAGTGGCGCAGCCACGAGTGAAAATATATATTTTCTATGATCACGAATGAATTAAAATCGATAATCCACCAAGTCCAACAAATTTTCTTTTTATTTAATGCATTTTTCACAGTTTATATACATTCTTTAAGAGTTTAACTAAAGAATTTTGCTGGGATAATGACGTCATTTCGTCAAAAAATGACGTCATTTCACAGCAAACAATGAAAATTATCGATAATTCTCACTGATAATTTTCACTGTTTGAAACAGTGAAATTATCAGTTTTAATTCACTGATATTTCTCTATAAACCACCAGAAAGCATTAAATAAATAATAATTCGTCATGTTTATCAATGGTTTAAATGTACTTTTACTCGTAACTGTTTAAAGTTTAACAGATGCTAGATTATCGTTTAAACTTTACCTGCGGATTAGTCAATTTGTGCTGTGCATTTTGTGTTCATATCTTGAGTTTCTGTATCTTCACAGATAACAAGATGAAGCTTGCGATCCTTGTGACATTATTTT
This sequence comes from Dreissena polymorpha, assembly GCF_020536995.1. Lineage (NCBI taxonomy): Eukaryota > Metazoa > Mollusca > Bivalvia > Myida > Dreissenidae > Dreissena > Dreissena polymorpha. Next base: position 80,386,768 of record NC_068363.1, on the reverse strand, counting down.
TCATACTGGCTATGGCTGCCGCCTTCCCCTCAAGTCGAGGAGATAAATGACATGCTCTTGTTTATATTTATTTCCACGATTTTGGTAAGGGTTTACTTATTATAAATACACCGACCAATAACATTTTTGTAAATTATTAAAAATGTTTCACAACCTTTAAATGAACTCCACATTGCATTTCATTAATGTGCAACCATTAAATTTGCTTTGCTGGTATGTAATGTTAACTCTTTAAACCGTGTATTCTGATCTTTAAAATAGTAATTAATTCATGAAAGATTATTAAGTAGTGAAGTGTGTGAAACTGTAAAGTTAACAATAATGTTCTGCATTACTTGGTATTCCAAATACCTACGAATAACAATTAATGGAAATGGGGCAAGATATAAATTAAATAATTATTCCAGGCCGAAGTTTTGTTTGCGTCGTATGCGGTGGTTGCGCCAATGTTGGTGCCGGTGGTGGTGGCGGCGGCGGAGGCGGCGGTAGACACGGCGGTGGTGGCGGCGGTGGTGGTGGCGGTGGTAATTGAGTAGGTGGTGGCGGTGGTAGTGGCGGCGGTGGTAGTGGCGGCGTGGCGGTAGTTGTGGCGGTTGTGGCGGTGTCAACGGCAGCGGATCTGGTGGTCCTGGTTCTGCTGGCAGTGGTGGCGGTGGTGGCGGAGGTGGCGGAGGTGGCGGAGGTGGCGGAGGTGGCGGAGGTGGCGGAGGTGGTGGAGGTGGCGGAGACGGCGGAGGTGGTATAGGCGCTAGTGGTGCTGGTGGCAGTGGTGGCCGCGACTAAGGACAGCGTCGGCGGTTGTAGAAAATAGGCATCAATGTTTAGCGACTTCGAACATGTGACGTGGAGATAAAAGCACAAATATCCCAAGTTAAGATAGCAAACATTACAGAATGTTCTTTTGCGCTGTACATCTCAATTCAATATAGGTGTAAGCGCGCATTATGGTGTTATTTAAATTTGTAGTTGCCAGTTATCATTTAAGTGCTCTGTGTAAGTCCGTTTTATGACTAGTAGTTTATAATATGTGATGATACAAATAGCTGATTGTGGGATTTACTTCTCAAGTTAAAATAGACAAGAAATATCTTTAAAAATGATATACGGCGTTGATTGTGGTCGATGTTTATGAACGATCAAAAGTTATCATTATGAAATAAAAAGTAGCGGATGCCTTTTTTCTGCGCAGTTCTTAGCTACATCACAAGCAAATCAATTACGGGGTGTTGCGCCAGATTTCGTGGCTTATTTTGCTTTATGTGATATTATTACTCAGATATCTATATTTACAGAATAGAAAAACACAAGAAACATGAAAATAAACGAGTGCATATAGGTCAGCCGGCAATACTCGAATCTTATTTAATTGCATAATTATAGTATGGTGAATTATTGCGCTCATGCTTAATAAACTGGTCTAAATGGATAAATATTTCTAATTAATTTTATCAAAATTGGTCCTTATCATGCAAATGTTGAAAACATATTAAAAATCGATGATTGACATACCACAATAATATCGCCGAATATCTTTATTTAGTATCTTTCTGATCAAAACAGACTTCAAGTGCACAAAGTTTACGAGACGGCGTTTATATAAAGATTTCTGCAACTGACCGCAAACTGACCTTGATACCTTGCGGATTGGAATGCAATGCATTAAAGTTAGGTAACAATTCTGCTGCTGAAACGACGGCTTGTTTACGCCAACTGTACACGACCAAGGCAACAGCTGTGCCTAAAATATTGATATATCGACAAAGCGACTAAACGAACTATTTACTCCATCAGACAAAAATAGCATAGATTCCAATTTTTTCCTTCAATGAAAAGATCGCAACCCCTTCTGCGAACTCCGGTGATGAACTGTATATAAACTCTGACTTTCACACACTGGCCGCGAATTGACCCGAAACCTCGCGGGTTGAAATGCAATGCAAGTAAGTACTAAATATGAGAATATAGCCTTTAGTATAAACGCTTTTGCGCTGGTAATTCTCTGAAAATGAAAGGTGAACGCACAAACTGTATTTATGTCGAAAATTGATTGTAAAACTGTTCTATCTATTGAGCCTTTTCATTAGAGATAAAATTGTTTCATGCAGTAAAACAGTGTTACAAAGACGCGGATATGTTTCCAATGTTCTGGTGTTATACTCAAATCAGCCAATGGAATAAATGAAGTGTATTCATTCGTACCTAGCCGCGGGAAATTTTATTTGAATATTATTGGACACTTACAAAGGTCAAGTCAGGGTGAAAAGCTGGCTTAATACAGCTTACGCCGAAAAAACATGGCAGAATGTTCTTTACACTGTAGATCTACATCTGTATGTCTTGTACGTTCAAGTATGATAATAGTGTTATTTATTATGTTTATTAATTTGATAACTCAAAGACACATTGTACACTCTATGTATGAATATTTTTAATATTAAAATCTTGCTGATAACTTGTAAATAAATTTATTGTTCATAACTCTTTGTTATGTTATTTATAAAGAATGGAGTGATTAACAAAGTTAATATACCTAAAACAACGTGGTATGTTTATATATTATGAAATAAACTATTACGTATTAAATCTCTTAGAGATTTACAAATATTATCAAAAAAACTATTTTTTTAAGCATTGACTTAACATCAGTCTTTGTAATAAACATATTTAATATCTTGACTACCTTTCGTGACCTTTCGGCTGAGCAAGATATGAAACCCAGCCTTTTACATTTGTATAGCACACACATGACCATGATGTGAAATCCAACCATGTGCATAATTAATATAACTCACACATAACCATGATCTGAAATCCAACCGTTTACATTATAAGTATAGCACACATATGACCAAGATATGATATCCAACCGTTTACATTATTAGTATAGCACTCACATGACCAAGATCTGAAATCCAACCGTTTACATTATTAGTATATCAGCACACACATGACCAAGATGTTAAATCCAACCGTTTACATGTGTATACACCTATTCGATTGTTATTGCGTACGTAATGTAATGATCACACATTGCATTTGTGTTTGTGGTGCAGTTTAAGGCGTCTGAGAATGTTGTGTTATACTAACGAGTAAGTACCTGATTAAATATCTAGACATATTTCAATGTATCATACGTTTCAAAGTCAGAAAACATCATCAAAGTCATAAGATATTTGTGCGCGTGAATAACATGATTGTATTGTTGGTCATCACTCGAATTAAGGCGCGTGCGGTGTTAAGGGCACGGACAATCTCGGACAATCTCATAGATGCATAAAGCTCCATTACCAGACTCTCAAGTGAACAGATAGATAATTTGCGCCTAATCAGAATGTTGTTCCAGATTTTTATCAATAAAATGTTAACAAGCAGGTGCGGTTTTGATTTGTCTGTTAGACGAGTATGCGCTCTAGCAACACAACAACACAACAACATATATTCGTCAATTAAAATGTACAAAAAGTGTGTTGTGACGTATTCTTGATTGACATGCGCTTCATGCCCTGTGACATTATTTGTATATAAGACATACAAAAATATAGTACTCCATAAACTGCAATTAAACTGTATCTACACGTAATGTTATATATTTTTAAATCGTTTATATACACTTTTATATATGAGTCTCTCATATGGGTTTTCATGCAATCACATGTGTTTTATCTCTTTACGATCTCTTGTGGATAAACGCTGCATTTAACATCAAATAGTGTCTAATACATTCGTCCTTTCATTATGAAAGAACAAATAACACATAATCTAGCAATAACAACAACAACAACATGAAACCGAATATTAACTATTAACAACACTATGATTTACACGTCTTCACTTCGTTAAATCATCATCTGTCGTACATCTGAAATATAGGATGGCTAACGACTGTAAAAGACGTCAAAAGTACTTGGAAAAAATGTGAATCCGAATATCAATTGGTTAACAAACAAGGATTTACTTCTTGAAGTCATATGATGTCGTTAATTTCAAATAGTATATGATTTATGACTTTACTAGGTGTCGATAGTTATAGATAAATCTGCCAAACAGTATACATGTGTGCTAATCTTAAACTAATGAGCGTTTTGCATTGAACATGTCGGCAACGTTTTAAGTTTTATGACTTCCTAAGCGCGCGTGTGACCGTTTGCCTAGGATGTTTAGGTTATTATGCTGGCAATTTTCGATTAGAACATTTGTGGAACTATAATGTTCTCTGTTCGTGCTATAAAAGCTACTACATATAAAATATTATGTTATCTGTTGTGCTGTCTTACGTATTAACCGTCTTTCTTCAGTCTAAGCTGACAAGTGAAAGAAAGTTGAAATTATTGAAATCGATTGCAAATCCACACAACTAATGCACGAGCTTGAATAAAAAAGTTTGCTCTTTCCGCATGCGCACACTGATTGAAACGTTATTGACTGAGTGTAATTAACTAACTTGTCTCAAATGTTATGCTTTGCAATTTATTACAGTATGATTTTGTGACATTAAAATAGCGTTCGTAGTTTCAACATTCATGATGATGATTATTGTTGAAACATATTAATCTGCCAGCTTTCCAGTGGATATTAATAAACGGCAATGCCATTTCTGTCAAAGGCGCACCTTCACGACAAAAAAACACGACATGTTTATTAAATTTTAATTGATAAAAATATATTGTTTTGCTACATTAGCGCATACTGTTTTAGAGATAAAAGAATAACAGGGAACATGCTTGTAAAATTAATATGCGCTGATCTTTGAAATCTATTTTCCACCACCACCGCCGCCGCCGCCACCACCACCGCCGCCGCCTCCTCCGCCGCCTCCACCACCGCCGCCGCCTCCACCACCACCACCGCCGCCACCACCACCACCGCCGCCGCCCCAAAGTAAATCGATGGCACGACCGTCGCTACTGCCGTCTGGAATATGTATTTAATGTACTTTTTGTCCAATAACGTTTTTTTTTATAGATCATTGACACACCAAGTATTGCACAACATTGAGTAAAACGTTTCGCGTTAAAGATATAATAATACATTAATACACCCTAAACTTCTGTTTAATTACTGTATTTCTATTTGAGAAAGCAAGGTTGTGAGATTGTTCATTAGGTGTATTCGAATCAAAATTAATTGCTGAAAAATTGTTAATTGCAATGTAAACTTTAATTAAAATGTCAAGATTTTTGTTTACGCTTACAAAAATAATTGTGCTCGTGGTAGTTACAAACCCGACCCAAATCATGAAAAGATATCATAAAAAACAACCACGGAACGTGTCATTTACCTGATAGCTCTAATGGTAAGGCGGCAGCCATTGTCACCAATAGAAATAATGTCACGAGTGTTGTATGCTTCATCTTGATATCTGTAAGGATAACAAACTTTTGACATGAGATCAATTCAACGTGTTTAAAACAGAAAATATACATATTTATGAAGTTTGATTTCAAAATTATTACTAATGAAGGGTGCATATTACCGAGTTCGCATGAAAGGTTAAACGATCGAAATAGCAAATGTTAAACTTTAAATACTAACGAGTTAGAATATTTATGAACATATATCATTTGTATATTGTTACATGACAAAAATTGAATATGGTCTTACATTCGTGCGGATTAGTCTACTATAAAAGAAATGCTCGATACATTTGTATAAACAAAATAATTAGATTGTTGAAACGGTAGACATAACATTATTACTATAAACCATAATACGAACATAGATTATTTAAGAATAAAGAAATGACCTACATTTTGAACAAGCGGATAATATGCCGCTATCGATAAAATATTTTATTTCAATCAAAAATAGCATAATTACCTGTGTATCTGTCGATTCGTTGGTATGGAGAAGAACTAGATTGACGTTTCGTTTTATACTTCGCAAAAGCGTTGCGATGAAAACCGTTGTCCAATTGGCAATCGGGAGTTGCATCCTGTTTTCGCTTGATAATCCAAAGGTGATATTCAGTTTCAAAACAAGTATTAAACAAATAGTACCGCGTCACGTATTCTAAGAAAAGCCACGGCCTCCTTGTTTAACATACGTCAACTCACATATAAACCGCTTTATTCCAAATCATGACACCATGTTGTTTAAATTCAGGCGCGCTCTTCAATTCGTAGTTATTAGACATCCATCATTTTTTTTATTTGTACCAGTGCGTTCACGTCGCTTGCTTTGTACGTAACGTGAGCGAAGACTTCGACGTACGATAACTTTTAGTATTGATACATATCGCGGCTTGTGCCTCTAAGAAAAAACTACACGTTTCAATTGCATGAGCGCATAATGTGATTTCGTGATTGCTAGCCCGATTGGTTCTATTGTAAGGAAATCAGAACAACAAAGTTTGTTAATAATTTGATAAAATGCTCTTGAAACAATGATGTTTGTTTTCGTCATGTACAATGCAGAAGTTCGTTTCACATCAACATAACCCTTTGCAAAACATGTTTTGCGGTAAATATTTTGTAATAACGTTTAGATGTTAACATACAGACCACAAAAAGATTAATCAAATTTTATTTTTTAACAGGAAGTTATGGACAAATGTTTATCACACTTTTACAGCGAATTCGGTTGATTAAAGCCCCAATGATTAAATTTCTGCTCTAAACCACGACACGTGCCGAATCGGGACTACGTTTTTCCCACGCACCTTGTCTGTTGTATTTTTCCGTACAGTCTAGAAGAAACCGGTTTGTTTGCAGTGTTGGATACAACAAAGGTTTGCCGTAAAAGGTTAGGGTTAGGTTGGATCCGGTTGGATCTGTTGTCACAATTTACTTTGAATCCACAATAGACACGACCGTATTTTTCTGAAAACACCTCAAGGTGTCTGACGAATTTAACAAAATCAAATTCTCATTAATTTAGGATGAATTAAATGATGAAAATGAGCAACAAGCAACTGTAATTAATTAACACTAAGCCAGTTCCAGGAACAATATGGGTTTGATCCATCTGATATGTTTACAAATGAGATTGAATTGACAACTGAGAATGAAACCAGCCCTAGTACTAAATTTTAGCCCTGATGCGCCCTCCAGTTTGATATCGAAACTGAATTGTGTGTGGTGTTAGGCTACGTTGTTGACAAATGTTGTACCTTGTATATAACAACTAAATGTTATGTTGATGTTATAAAAAAACTTCCGCTTTTTGTTATTATTTGTGTTATCCTGATGAAGGCGTAATAAAATGTATTGTACAATTTATTTTAATAATTTTGTAAATGTATGCTATATATTTTATTTATTTTTCCTGCGTAAATGCATAGAGTAAAAAATTAAAGAACTACACAATGTTCATTTGCAAGTGATATTAACTTATTTTTGGTTGGGTCGCTTATATTACGTTCGCGTCGTATCGCTCACAAAAATGGTGTGTTCCTGTGTTCATTCTGTTTTAATTTTTGAAACTCAAATTGGCTTAATATAGAAATGCTTTTTCCCCTTTGAATTCGACGTAATGTGGGTCATGTGTGTTCAACGAATCCGCATCTCTTCTTATTCGATACTTGCATATTTTGTTATTTTCATTTAAGCGTTTGTAGCCGAAGTAGTATCGTTTGATTTTCATTATACAATTAAACAAGAGGGACTGACCTGTTTTGTGCAGCCCAAGATGTCATTAGAACAAAATGTTCTTACCAACTTTCATGACTAGTGAACACCCTGGCAGCCACGTTTTTCAACACACCAGAACCATTTTCATACACATCCAAGATATCATTTAAACAAATATACTGACAAAGTTTCATGAAGATTCATAAGTCCATATAAGGAAAAATGCCCCGCCTACTGGTGGCCATGTTTTTCAAGCAACTGGAACCATTTTCGAACTTGTTCAAAATATCATTGGGACAAATCTTCTGACAAAGTTTCATGATGATCGTACAATAAATATGGCTTCTAGAGTATTAACATGGTGTAACTATTATAGCTATATAAGGAAAAATGCCACGCCTCCTTGGCGGCCATGTTTTTCCACCAACCGGAACCATTTTCAAACTCATCCAAGATATCATTGGGACAAATCATCTGACCATGTTTCATGATAATCGGACAATAAATGTGGCCTCTAGAGTGTTAACAAGGTTTTACTAAAGCATGATATATAGCCATATTAGGAAAAATGCCCCGCCTCCTGGTGGTCATGTTTTTTAAGCAACCGAAACCATTTTCGAACTCATCCAAGATATCATTAGGACAAATCTTCTGACCAAGTTTCATGAAAATCGGAAAATAAATGTAGCCTCTAGAGTGTTAACAAGGCTTTACTATAGCCATACAAGAAAAAATGCCCCGCCCCCTGGCAGCCATGTTTTCAACCAATCAGCATGATTTTTTAACTTGATCACGATATTATTGGGGTGAATCTTCTGACCAAAATTCATGAAGATCGGACAATAAATGTGGCCTCTAGAGTGTTAACAAGATTTTACTATAGCCATTTATAGCCATATAAGGAAAAATGCCCCGCCCCTTGGCAGCCATGTTTTTCAATCAAACGTAATCATTTTCGAACTCATCCAAGATATCATTGAGACAAATCTTCTGCACAAATTTCATGAAGATTGGACAATAAATGTGGCCTCTAGAGTGTTCACAAGGTTTTACTATAGCCATATATAGCCATATAAGGAAAAATGCCCCGCCCCTTGGCAGCCATGTTTTTCAATCAAACGTTACCATTTTCTGACTCATCCAAGATATCATTGAGACCAATCTTCTGACCAAATTTCATGAATATCGAACAATAAATGTGGCTTTTAGAGTGTTCACAGTGTTTTACTATAGCCATATATAGCCATATAAGGAAAAATGCCCCGCCTCTTGGCAGCCATGTTTTTTTAAGCAAACGTAACCATTTTCTAACTCATTCATGATATCATTGAGACCAATCTTCCGACCGAATTTCATGAAGATTGGACAATAAATGTGGCCTCTAGAGTGTTAACAAGTTTTTACTATAGCCATATAAGGAACACTGCCACGCCCCCTGGCGGCCATGTTTTTTCACCGATCTGGACTATTTTCGAACTCGTTCGAGATATCAATGAAACCAATGTTTTACCAAGTTTCATGATCATTGGGCAAAAATTGTGACTTCAAGAGTGTTCGCAATGTTTCTCTATAGCCATATAAGAAATACTACCCCGCCCCCTGGCGGCCATGTTTTTCAACGGACCGGAACCATTTTTCAACTCAACCAACATATCATTTAGACAAACATTATGACAAAGTTACATGAAGATTGGGCATCAAATGTGACTTCTACAGTGTTCACAAGGTATTTCTTTTTGTGACCTAGTGACCTAGTTTTTGACCCAGCATGACCCAGTTTCGGACTCGGTCGAGGTATCAATGGGACAAATGTTCTGACCAAATTTAATGAAGATTGGACAATAAATGTGGCCTCTAGAGTGTTCACAAGGCAAAATGTTGACGACGGGCGACGGGCGACGGACAAAAAGCGATCACAAAAGCTCACGATGATCACGATGTGCTCAGGTGAGCTAAAAATGTGGGTAAAATAAATGACACCAATGCAAATTAAATTTATTGTGCACAATATGTAAGTTGAATGTTTAATATAATCAGTACATTTATTTAAAGCGAGATTATACGATTTTGTCAAATATTTATTAATTTATATAAAATGTGTTAAAAACTTATAAACATATATTTTAATATAAATTAAAATAAAAGTTAAGAAGAGCTTTTGTCGAAAATTGCGAAATAAGCCAGATATTTAATTCTGAAATCGAAAAAGGCTGTACAGTCGAATTCGCCAGCATGTAAATTATGCATGTACGATGTGAATCAAAATTTAGTGTAACGGTTCATTATAAATTCCTGCAGCGAACTCTATTCATACGACACACGAACACTAACTAAAAAGACGAATGCTTCGGTTATTGTAGGAAAATATGTACGAAATATCTTTGTCACAATCGGCTCGGGTCGGTAATTTGTCTTTCCTGCATTTTATAAAATTCGTCTTAAATGTATATTTTTTCTTGACTATTATGTGTTATTGTAACACAATTTATCAATATATAACAAGTTAACACATATACAAAATCGTATAATCCCGCTTTAATAGAGAAGTAACTAAGTATTATGATCTCAAATACTGATAGTTACGTTTGTTTGTTAATGTACCGTAGCGCCCAAATTTTAAACAATTACAAAAATACTAAATTTGACGGTTTTATTTTGCAAATATTTTAATTGATGTTTAATAATTTAATTAGTTAATAATTTGCTTTCTTAAATAACACTTTCATCGGACGGTAATGGTGGAATCACTGGACGTAAATTATCATAATGATATTGTTTTTTGATAAACAAAAGGACGTTAACTCGTCAAGATTTTAACTACGAATGCAATTCTTGATAAAATTGTTACTTATAATCATGATATTTTCGCGAGCAATGAGTGTTGGATATTGGTAAACAAATCATCAAAATAAGCCGTCAAATGTCTCAACTGTTTTTTTTTATCGCGAGTTAAATAAACGTGTCGATTACGTCTTCGCTCCGACTCACCGCAGTTCGCTAGTTAAATTTTAGCGAGTCGAAAAAAAACAATAATGTCAGTTATCAAAACGTACCGCCTATTTGTTATCACTAAGGTATTGATTAATTGCTTGATTACCTTGATTGTTGACACGTTATTTATTACCGTCGATGGTGCGGCATGTTGTTCTTACTAGTCGCCAGCGCAAGTTGGCAGTATGTCAAGCGAAAAAAGTAAAATCATACGAATTATTCCATGAAATAACACGTAATCAAATATTTTTTGCAGGTTAACCTTTTCCCGAAAATGTAACCGGTTAACTGGTCGTTTCGGTAGGTTAACCGAATAACCTCTTGCATCCATAGTATTTATTAATCTCATTGCTTCTACTTTTTCTTTCGTTTGATGAATTTGATAGATCATCGAAACAATACTTTTTCTAACCTTGTCACTGTGTTTTTGGATATGAAAAACTGAGTTTATGCATATCGATCACATGCCAGAGCCATTCTACTCTCTGAGAAGGAATCAAAATACATTTTTTCTTCGGCCAATTAACATCCAAACTTGTCGAGTCACTTAGAAAATGTTTATTATATAATGCGTATTCATATTCTACACTGTGATGTATACCAGCATCAAAAAGCATAACTATTGTAATGCAATTTGACGTAAGAAATGTTATTACCGGTACACCTCTTTTTAGTTTTACCGAGTTTTAGTAAATATATGATCGGCTGTTTTAATTCCGAATAGAAGCTAATAACAAGATAGAAGATACAATGACCTTGCATTCTTCCTTTCCAAGTAATGTTTTCGGTCACTATATTAAATATCATTTGAATCCCATCGTTATTTTACATGTTATACTCTGTTTTAAGAAGTCGGAAGGAAGGACAAACGAACGAAATCTCGACAGTTTTAATGATGTTATAGATATAATAATTTTATCTGGTTTACCCAGACAAACATCATAGTAAAAATTATGGATACCAGTTTTATGACAACGTAAATATAGCCGAGTCATGCGAAAATGGGTCTTATGACATATGCGGCAAGTGTAGCACCAAACCAGTACGTAAATGTGCGTGGTCTTAATCAAATCTACTCCGCCCCGTAATTAGACAGTGAGTGACATTGTTGCTCCTGACCAGGCTGCAGCATTTGGCATAAGACCAATGGCATACCACAGTTCATATTAATAATGAGTATTATAATGAAATTTGTTTGTATACCAGTACTTGATATATCGACAATCACATTGACTCATGTACAATCGCTTTATGGAAGCATCAAAAGAATCGTAGCAGGTGCAATTAAACCCGCGTTATGCGAAAATGGATCTTATCGCATATGCTGCCAGGGCAGCCTTAGACCAGCCTGGCCGTCACGCAGACTGGTCATGAGATAAACTGTCTGCTAATGAGATTGAAACCTTGCATGACTTTATAGCAAGAAGGGTAGCTCCTGACAAGTCTGGGCAAATGGATGAAACCTTGCATGACTTTATAGCAAGCAGGGTAGCTCCTGACAAGACTGGGCAAATGCTCAGGCTGGTCTGGTAAGCAGTCTGGTATTGAGCTACACACGCAGAATACTGCAGAAGTTGCATTCTCCCACAATGCAAGTCATTTGAAGAATATGATTGAAGCAAAGCTGCATAGGTTTATTTCATATGAAACAAACTGTATGTTAAACAGACCCAGACACATCACACAGAACACAAACTAACTTTTGAACATTTAAAACAATAGAATTGTGCTTACACTAATCAGGTTATTGGAATACTTTCTATTTAGAAATTAGTCATTGACAACAACTTATTTTTTATCATTTAATGATATAACAATCATGCATCACATAATTTCTCATGTAAACAATATTTCAATTATTTGTTTCCCATTAAATATGTCAGACGTCTGCACAAATAACCACTAAGGTGTTCAACTGTTGGTTAAATTACCGATGATTAAAGTTTGGAGACATACATCCCTTTCTTTATTGCCAGAAAACAAGGCAAAATTATGCAGCATACTTGAATTCTCTGTACCGATTTAGAACACTGTTTTATTCAAAGAAAAATATAAAATCTTAGAATGTTGGCAAAAAATTACTGTACCACTTAATCATTATCTAATGGGCAACTTTTAAAACAACAGAGGCCTAGGTTGTCTACAGACAAGAAGTTTGGCCAGAGAGTGTTTTCCTAGATTAGCATGTGCAATCCAAACAGGCTAATTTGAAATGACAATTTGAGCGGTGCTCCTTGAAAATGGTGTTTAATGCATCTGCATAAAGAGTCATCCCAGATTAGCCTGTGCAGTCCACACAGGCTAATCAGGGACGACACTTTCTGCCTAAACTAGATTTTTACTTAGAAGAGACTTTCTTTAAACCAAAAATATCATAAAAGTGGACAGTGTTGTCCCTGGTTAGCCTGTGCAGACTGCACAGGCTAATCAGGGATGACACTTTATACACATGCATTAAGCCCCGTTTTCTCAGAACGCGTCTCATATACACACATGCATTAAGCCCCGTTTTCTCAGAACGAGTATCATTAACACACATGCATTAAGCCCCGTTTTCTCAGAACGAGTATCATTTACCTACATGCATTAAGCCCCGTTTTCTCAGAACGCGTATAATTTACACGCATGCATTAAGCCTTATTTTCCCAGAGTGAGGCTCAAATAGTTGATGAAAATCATTTCAAATGCTAATTGAGTCATGTTCTTAGAAAACGGGGCATAATACATGTGCGTAAAGTGTCATCCCAGATTAGCCTGTGCAATCCGCACAGGCTAATCAGGGACGACACTTTCTGCCTTAAGATACTTCATTTTAACAAAAAATGTCATTAAAGCGGAAAGTTTAGTCCCTGATTAGCCTGTGCGGATGCACAGGCTAATCTGGGATGACAATTTACGCACATGCATTATGCCCAGCTTTCAAAGAACACGACTCAAGTAGTCAACTGATTATGAATCAAAATTATACATAAATGTGCTTCTATTTAAAAAAACATTTAAGGAGGAGTGTTATTTTGCTTGTTTTTATATCATGCATTCATTTTTTTTATCTACATTATTTATTTTCCTATCTTGCAAACTGTGAACAATTCCCTAAACATTACTGTGACAGTTCTAAAAAAAAACAAGAGATAAAGAGAACCAAAACATTTTTTCGGGAACATCTATCTCACTAATATATCTAAGCAGACTTACAATGATATATTGATTAAATTCTGAATTTGAGTAACTTATAACTGGCACTCCTGTAATTACCTAATGTTAAAAGTCCAAATTTCTGGTTTTGACTTGGTCACAACAAAGGAACAGTTATGTTTGGTATGAGGGTTGTTAACAGTTATGTTTGGTATGAGGGTTTGTTAACAGTTATGTTTGGTATGAGGGTTTGTTAACAGTTATGTTTGGTATGAGGGTTTGTTAACAGTTATGTTTGGTATGAGGGTTTGTTTACAGTTATGTTTGGTATGAGGGTTTGTTTACAGTTATGTTTGGTATGAGGGTTTGTTTACAGTTATGTTTGGTATGAGGGTTTGTTTACAGTTATGTTTGGTATGAGGGTTTGTTTTACTGATTTGATAACTGATAAGTCTGCTACATTGTGAGATACAAAATATGAATAACAGAAAAAGTCTGTTTAATTAAGAATTATTGCACAGGAAATAAGAGCACCACCCGCAGACCGCTCATCTATTTTTCTTTTAAAAGGTGAAGGGAACTATCTCAACTCTTCAATCAAAAAAGATAGATGGGTGGGGTGGGAGAGGGGTGTATAGTGTGGGGGTGTGGTCCATTTATTACATTATTTTCCAAAAATAAGAAATAAAAAATGCAAAAACAAAACAAAAATAAAAGATTTTTTTTGGGGGGGGGGGGGGGGATTCTTGGGTGGGATAGTTAGATCGTCTTTCAAAAATAAAATAATAAAAATAAATATTTTTGTTTTTAACCATGTTTAAAAAAAAAATTGAGGGGGGGGTGTGGTGGTGTCGGGTTGGGTGGTGTCAGGGGGGGGGGGGGTATAGTGTGAGGGTGTGGTCATTTATAAGATGATTTTTCCAAAAAAAAAAAATGAAAATTAATTTTATTTCTTTTTTTTGGGGGGGGGGAAGATTCGGGGGAGGGGGGGGCGGGCATGGGGGATGGTTTGGGTGTGGAGTCTATTGTAGTATGTCATGTAAGAGTTGTTTTGTCAAAGTATCAATCAAATCTGATCAAAGGTCAAGTAAATCAACTTGCCAGGTAAAGTACCCTCATGATAGCATGAAAGTATTTGAAGTTTGAAAGCATGCCTTGATACTTAGAAGTGAAGTGGATGTAAACACAAAATTTAACCATATATTAAAGTTACTTAGTCAAAAAAGGGCCATAATTCCGTAAAATGACAAACCAGATTTATACAACCTTGTTCCGTACAGTCCCCTTATGATAGTTTGTGAGTGTTTTCAAGTATGAAAGCAATAGCTAATGGATAACTTTGTAGGAGTAAAGCGGGCCCAAACACCAAAACTTAATAAAATTTTCATTATTAGCCCCGTCGTACAAAATTAGGTTAAGATATGATTCGCGTATGAGAAAACTGGGCATAATGCATGTGCTAAAGTGTCATCCCAGATTAGCCTGTGCAGTCTGCACAGGCTAATCAGGGACGACACTTTCTGCCTAAAAGGGATTTTTTGCCTAAGAAGAGACTTCATTAAGACGAAATATGTCATAAAAGCGGAAAGTGTCGTCCCTGATTAGCCTTACTGATTGCACAGGCTAATCTGGTACGACACTTGAAGCACATGCATTATGCCCAGTTTTTTTCAGAACGCGACTCACATATGCCGCCAGCACGTAGCTAGAGACCAGGCCTGTGCTTTTCCTAGAAAGTGAAGTGGGGTTTTCAGAGGCTCCATTAAAGCGGTACATTATGACACCTGATTGGAGTATACGGATTCAAGGGCATATCTGGAGAAGCACTGCTTATATTCTCTACAGCCCGTTTTTTGAAAATTTCTGCTCAAATGTGACAACACGTAATTTTTTCAAGAAATAAGTAGTTATAAAACTACAAATAAACTTACTAACGACTTATTTTGATCAAATCTTAATTACTTGTTTTATTTATAAAAATGGTCATTTATAATAAGTATCACTTTAAAATTAAACAAGAGAATTGTTGTCAGAAACTCAATGCCCCCTACGCGCGCTGCTTTGATTTGCACTTTTTTTTTTTCGTTATTATACTCCATTTAAACAATATTACTTCCCTTGAAAAAATGATCTGTACCTGCCAAATGATAAATATAAATTATCTACCTTTAAAGCTTGTTACTTCCCTTTGATTACTTTTTTTGGCCTTTGACCTTGAAGGAAGACCTTGACCTATCACCACTCTCAAATATGCAGCTCCATGAGATACAAATGCATGCCAAATATCAAGTTGTTATCTTCAATATTGCAAAAGTTATGGCCAATGTTAAAGTTTTCGGACGGACAGACGCATACATTTCAAATGCTATATGCCACCCTACCGGGGGCATAAAAAGTAGATCTAAGACCAGTTTTTACCCCAAAGCCATAATTTAATTTTTTTGCTGTTGAAGAATGTAATAAAATGTTAGGTTCCAAATATAAGACGTTAAGGTCATGTGATTTCAGATTTTTTAAATTTAAATAGATGTAGATATTTGCTTATACAGTTTATTATAGAAAAAATATAGAAAATATTTTAAACTTAAGAATTTTGGAAAATTGAAAATGCAGTATAGAATAAACAAGTGTTAGACAAAATGACATTAACAGGATATAATCAAAACAGCAAAAAATGGTAAATACCAATACATGCAATTATAGACATAAACATAAATCCTTAAGAACAACAATGCATTGAATTGAAGTAATTAATAAATATAATAAAAGTTAACAAAAGAAGCCTACAGATTGTACGCAACTAACTGACGGCGCGATGTGATTTTCTGTACGCAAACACCTGCAGAAAAATGGAGATGTCGATCATGACTTGCAGAGAGCCGCAGATCCAGAACTGGGCCGGGCTTCACGGATCACAAAGTAACACGTTTTGAAAACATCTCTCCACACGTCCACATGCCCACCATCTTCTTACTGAAAGCAAAGACATGCTTGAGTTGGAAGTTCTGGTATTTTGTGCATTTCGTTACGCAATCCTGATCAAAATAAAGCATTTAAAGAGCTTGATCAACTTTTTCCTGATCCAAAGCTTGCAGAATAACAAACATTTTACTATGTTTTATGCTTTTTAAGAGTTTAATGAAGTACATGTTACAGCAAAATTCAATTTTTCTTGGCCAAGTATTCTCAGTTTAAGCCATGGGCTAATTTTGCCAATCACACTGAGTGAGGACTGGTTGTATTTTTTATTGATACGTAAGATACATATTTCAAAGTTACAAATATACATTATATATTTAATATCATTAATAGAATAGAAATAAAACAACTAGTATCATCATTACAAATGATGTCCTTTAACCAGATTTAATGCATACTCTATAAGGTGGTATGTATAAGAATTCAAAGAACTAATACTAATCTTTAAAAATTTTCATGTAAAATTATATATATTATATGTAGTTGAGGTTGTTTAATTTGTTACAAGGATCATGAAATCCCATTTGGATTCCCATCACTTATTTATTGAAAATCGAAATCTAAAGGCGGAATTTGCCAAATAAATAACAAAGTATCTTTGAATGTTACACATTCGTGCACTGGTTTGCATACACAATTGGAATGATTTTAGTATCTTATATATTCAGCATTACCCAAAAGGAGAAAAATAACAGCCATATGTCTTTTGCTTATTGTTTTACACCGTAAATAATTATTCATGAACAGGGCACATATTCAAGGTTATTTGGCCCTTCCGTTAAACAGTAAAGATCAAGACAATTGTGCTGTCAGTTGGTTTACGAAATATGATCATTACCAGTACCTCTCATTCACTTTGTCCAGCAATAAAGGCATTTGGGAAGGACTGCCTCAACTTACATACAGATTGTATTTATATGCCAAGGGTATCATTGAGACCCTCAACTCAGACCATGTTTTCTGATTTAGCAATGTAAGCCAGACAAACTGTTTCACAACCAGCTCTTATTAAATTTCACATTAATACATTTTAAGCAGGTAAAAGTCTTAGGCCTTGGTTAGTGAACTCACCTTTTAACCAACCCATGCAAAAAACAAAACAAAAATTTACTGGACAAGTGGTCAAATAACTTTTAATATTTACCAGACCTCACCAAACTTACCAGACCTTGTTCTTCTTTAACCAAACAATAGAAAATACCGTTTATAAAGTTTATTTTTATTATATTATTACGATGTTAACAATATCTACCAATTCTAAATACAATACAATAGCAACTTAATACAAGAGCACCACCTTGCGGGTGCAGACCGCTCATCTATTTTCTTTTTAAAGGTGAAGGGACTCTCATTTTCAATCAAAAAGGAGGGAGGGGTGGAGTGAAGGGGTGGTATAGTGTGGGTTTTGTTGACATTTATTACATTATCTTCCAAAAAAGAGAAAAAAAAAAAAAAAAACGGGGGGGGGGGGGGGGGGGATGTGGGGGGGGGGATTTTTTGGGTGCGATGGTTGGACGGTATTTCAAACATAACCGTTTAAGATGATCTTAAAAGAAAATTTCAAAAAAAAAAATTTAGAGGGGGGTGGTGGGTGGGGTGGGGGTCATAGTGTGAGGGGG